>NC_056740.1:264564495-264864495 GCF_019279795.1 Protopterus annectens
TACACATGTTGCTGTGATAACCTCATAAATTTACTATTGTAACGGGGTTTGTTGCAACATATGTCCTATGAGGGATATGAAGTCAGTAACTGTCACGGCCTTCACCATCTACAGACTGCAATCCTCACACTACTTTCTGCATTCCACAAATAGATGCACTGTGGCTAACACATGAAACCAAAGGCACAACACTGCCCAGTCTGCAGATGACCCTGCAGATGGGGATTCCTCATAAACATGAAACTGACATGGCAGGTACTGTGACATGTACGACAGGCATATCCAAACAAACACTGTTAAACCAACATTACTCCAAATGCAGTATAACAGCACTTATAGTCTGCAGTCAGGCCAGGCACATCCCCCTCCTGTTTGTTGCCCTCTTTCCACAGTGTATGTTGTTAGAGGTAAATCCCCAATCCATCTGAGATGCTGTTTGCCAAACAACAGATCTAGTTCCTGCTCACAGTGACTGAAAAGGGCCAACACCACCATGATGTTTCAAGGGATTGGAGTGTGTTTCCATGCAATTGGCTATGGGAATGTTACCACAGCTGTTCCACATGCAATCAGCTAGGGGAGGACTGCAATTTGTGCACAGGCCATCAGCTGGTCATGAGCATCACTCAATATACACATGCTGCTGCCTAAGCAAAGCAGGTGTGGTTCTCCACATACACCAGAGAGGGAGTGGGGGAGGCAGACAGAGGCAAATACATGCCAGGGAGGGGTGGGAGAGTAAAACTGAAACATGTTTGTGTCACACACCTACCAGCATAGGGTATCAAACCCCCAACAACTATATAGTGCTATCACAGTTCGATGCAGTTATTGGATGTGCCACATGGGTTACCTGCTGAATAGCACTCAGAACATATATATGATGGTGAGTGACATCTGCAACAGGGATATGGTAGATATACGGTAGGTGACATACATGTGCCTGTCTGCATGAACAGGTGCCAGCATCAACACAGGCACACTCACACAGGGACACACACACATTGACACACTTGGCAGGGCCAGGAGTGCAACTCATCACTAGTGGGATTGCCACAACACATCAGTGCGCAGGAATCACATGCATCACACGGGTCATACGGAGGTCATATGGGCAAACAGTATGAGGAGGTGTCAGACATCAGACAGCATGTTTCAGTATGCCCTGGGGGTTGTAGTGAGTGTGGATGTGGACATACAACATACACAAACACACAGGGTGCCAGTTCTGACATGCATGGGTGCATGTCTACACGGGTGTATGGTCGTCAATGGTGCCAACAGGCTGTACAAGGGTAGGCAATGGGTATATCTTGGCATCAGGCCACATGACAATGGTCTACATTGTGGCGCAGGCCTGTAGTTTCTGCATTTGCCCACACAGGTGGGTACTGCATCCCCCATCCAGTCACCTGGGTGACTATTGTGTGTGGCCAATGCTGTGCATCACTTGCCATGTATGTGTTCCTTAGTCCATGACATGGATGGTGTCTGGGATGTGCACACCTCCCACATGCATATACAGTGACATATGCTACTGTACCTGGGGTGTCTGGCCCATGTTGTGAACACAGATTATCATCAGATGCACCAGTCTTGCCCACCTGTGGCAGGAACTGGTAATGGGCAGCAGGTTTACCCTGCACCTGCATTAATAGCATGCTAACAGCATTCCCTGATGTCATCTGTCCATACAGGGCATGTTGTCAGACATGGTATGTCCGTTGTGATTCACATGTGAAGGCACCATAGGTGGTGCAGGTGTCCATTGGGGAACATGGAGAAGGTACACTGTCTGCATGTATGTGCATATTGGACAGATGGGCAGGGTCACATGCCATCTGTAGCCCACTGCTATCACTGCATAGTTACTATCAGTGGCCAATATGCAGTGTACTACCCACATATTGGCTGTCGCCTAGGCATGTGTGTGCGTATGACACATGGGTTGGGTGTGTGCTCTGGCTAATAGTGGGGTTGCTAACTGTGATTGGCTGGCCTTGATGCCACATGTATCGGTATGGCTTTGCACCCCAGCCTCAGCTATTTTACATGTGTTATCCCTGTATGGTTGACATTGTGATATATAGTAGGACCACCATAAAAAGAAATAAGCAAAGCCCCCTCCACATTGCCCACAGGTGTCACACACTCACAACCACCTCTACACAGGATATGAGTTACACACACCTGTCATGTCTGGGAGTAAAACCCCTACCTAACTAGGTTTTTACACTACACAGTTATAGTATGCACCATGGACATTACTGAAGTACTTCTTCCCCAAAGGTGTATTTCACAATGAATGACATCAGCAGGTTTACTGAAGGACATTTCAACTGTACTGCGAGTGACTAGCCTAAAACGCATTGCTCCCTACACAGACAGTGAGACACACATGACATCCACAACTGGCATGTGTGGGTATAGAACCCCTGAGTGAGATCTATATCACACTACAGCATAGAGCTGTTATAGGACACACCACAGGGATTACTAAAGAAACTCTTCTCCAAAGGTGTATTTCACAATGAATGAAATCAGCAGGATTACCAAACTAGGGCATTTCAACTGTACTGCGAGTGACTAGCCTAAAGTGCATTGCTCCCTACACAGATAGTGAGACACACACAAAACATCCACAACTGACATGTGTGGGTATAGAATCCCTGACTGTGGTCTATATCACACTACAGCATGGAGCAGTTAAAGGTCATACCACAGGGATTACTACAGAACTTTTTTCCACAAAGTTGTATTTCACAATGAATGACATCAGCAGGATTGCCAAAGTAGGGCATTTGAAATGTACTGCGAATGAGTAACCTATAATGCATTGCTCCATACACAGACATTGAAACACACACAAAAAATCCAGAACTGCCATGGGTGGAGATGAAACCCTACCACAGTTCTAAATCACACTACAGCACGCGCTACAGAGATTACTGAGGTACAACCTTCTCAGAGGTGTATTTCTAGGTGGGTGACATCAGCAGCCTTGCCAAAGTTGAGTATATGAATTGTACGGAGTGTGAGTAACCTAAAAAGCATTGCTCACTATTCAGTCAGACACACACAAACAGTTTCCAAGTCAGGGGTTAGAACACCTACCTAACTACTTCATCACACTACAGCAGTACACAGTTACATGACATGCTACAGAGATCACTGGGTTATGATTTTCCCAGAGGTGTATTTCTAGGTGAGTGACATCAGCAGCCTTGCCAAAGTTGAGTATATGAATTGTACGGAGTGTGAGTAGCCCAAAAAGCATTGCTTTCTACTCAGTCAAACACACAAGCACAGTTGCCAAGTCTGGGATTAGAACACCTACATAACTACTTTATCACACTACAGCAGTATACAGTTACAGAACACACTATGGAGATTACTGAGTTATGACTTTCCCAGAGGTGTATTTCTAGGTGAGTGACATCAGCAGCCTTGCCAAAGTTGAGTATATGAATTGTACGGAGTGTGAGTAGCCTAAAAAGCATTGCTCTCTACTCAGTCAAACACACACATTCACACACAAACACAGTTGCCAAGTCTGGGGTTAGAACACCTACCTAACTACTTTATCACACTACAGCAGTACACAGTTACAGGAAGCGTTATGGAGATTACTGGGCTATAATTTTCCCAGAGGTGTATTTCTAGGTGAGTGACATCAGCAGCCTTGCCAAAGTTGAGGAAAAGTATTGTACAGAGTGTGACTAGCCTAAAAATCATTGCTCTCTACTCAGTCAGACACACACACACACAGATTCATACACAAACACACACAGTTGCCAGGTCTGGAGTTAGAACACCTGCCTAACTACTTTATCCCACTACAGCAGTACACAGATGCCAAAGTTAAGTATATGAATTGTACGGAGTGTGAGTAGCCTGAAAAGCATTTCTCTATGCACAGTCAGAGACAGACAGACATGCACACAAACACACACTCACCAAGTCTGGGGATAGAACTACAACCTAACTAGTTTATCACTACAGCAGTGTACAGTTATGGGACGCGCCATGGAGATTACTGAGCTACAGCTCTCCCAAAGGTGTATTTCACATTGGATGACCTCAGCAGGCTTGCCATAATGCTACTATGGGAAGGGCGGTGTGTGCATGGGCCATAACCCATTCATGTAGGGGTTGACATGACACATGAGGGCACACACGGGGTCATATGTCACAGGTATGTGTATACAGCTACTAGATGACTACTTCCTTCTACAGTCATGTTGCACAGCTGGCATGTGCACCACATAGTCTGTCATGCTGAAAGATACTGGTGGCTAGTATCTGCAGTGAGTGACATCTGCACCTCATGTGTTTGGGGCCCTTTGGCTGTGTGCTGGGTGGGACAGGCCCAGATGGCTCCTTGTCATGATCACCCTCTTCCACACACCTATGTCCATCTATGTTTGACTTATTATAGTGTGTTGTCCTTACATATATGTATGTATTCCTATCCACTGTGTGTGCAAGGCAGGAGTGGTGCATACTGACATGTGTCTGCACTAAGAACTGTGACTGCCAGATATGTCTGGTCCACTGGTGTTTGCAGACATGGCCTTCATGTGTTTAAGTGTGTGAGCATGCCCAGTATGACCTTTCAGTATGTTGTTGACTGACATTGCCTTCATTCCTCTAAGTGTGTGAGCATGTCCAGTATGGTCATCTGTACTGCATGTGTGGATCAAGTCCAGGTAGTTCTTACTGTGGTGCTGACCTTTGTGTTGTACACCGATAGGAAGCATGCTGTGTCTGCAGGGTATCCATCAGTCATTTGCCATTGACTGTTGCTACATTTCTGCATAACAGGGGGGGGGTACCTGACTGTTCCTACATTTCTACACAGGAGTGGGGGGGGGGGGCACCTGACTGTTACTGTTACTATAAGTGTATGTAGGATGGGGGGCACACCTGACACTTGTACACATTTGCTAGGACTGTACTGGTATGTCAGGTACTCCATTTCAGTCTGTAGTCTTATCTATTAGGCATACCAGTGTACTACAGATCTTAGCTTTAACTACCTACATATTAGTTTCTGATTTCCTAGCCTTCACAATGTACATCCAACTGTCTGGCCTGCTGTAGTCTGTCTATGTAGGTCTGGGGGTGGGGTTACCCATAGGGCTCATTCAGAGACCATAGTACAGCATTTGTTTGTGCTTGCCTACGCCTATCCTGCTGGCTGTAACTGTTGTTGGGTATGTGACCCCCCCCCCAACTGGCATGTGTGAGTCACTTACCTTGTGGGTGTCCCAGTGTTGAGGGTGGTGCTGCAGGGCTGCCTATGTCGGATGCACATAGTACACTCCCTGTACATGGTTGAGCACAGGTAGTGTCATGTTTGGCATCCCTTTTACTGTATGTGCGAGTCAGAGAGAGGTATCATTCCATGGGTACCTACTGTGTCAGTGCATATGCTATGTGTTGCCTCTTTGCCAAGGCCAGGGCACACTGGGCCCACCTCCTTCTGCCTAATGTGGCAGTCTCAGGTTGTTACTCCTCCGAGTCACTCTGTGCCTCTGCAGGCCTTGACAATGGTAGGGGACTGTGTGGCCCTGCCCCATGCTGTTCCTGCTGCAGTTGTTTCCACACAATCATATTGTGTAGCATGGCACATACAAGGACAATTTGGGTACATGTAGTTGGTGAGTACTGCAAGGCTCCATCAGATGTGTCCAGGCACCAGAACCATGACTTGAGCATCCCAAAACACACACTCTATTATAATTTGTGTTTGTGCGTGTGCCTCATTATGGAGTTCTTGTTCTGGTGTGTGTGCATTTCTGATGGGTGCCATCAGCCATGGCTCCAGTCTGTATCCAGCATCCCCACTAAGTGACCATGTGGGTTGTCCCTATTGGCAAATGTCTGGTACAGCTGCATCAGATGCCAGATGTGGGAATCGTGGTAGCTTCCAGGGCAGCCAACACACACATTCATTATTATGCCCTGGGCATCGCACACAACCTGGTAGTTGATGGAGGGGAAGCCCTTGAGGGTTGATGTAGAACCTACCCTGCTCACCAGGTGGTGCTTTGATGCGTATGTGCATGCAGTCTATTGCACCCACTACCTCAGGGTATTCTGCTATTTGGTGGAAGAGACGCATATTGCTGGCCAACGCCTCATGGGTGATGGGGAAATATATGTACTCACCGACATGTGCTGACATGGCACCCAGGACCTGGTGAAGTACCCTGGATGATGATGCCTGTGAAATCCCCATCATATCCCCAGTTGGCCTTTGGAAGGTACCTGTAGATAGTATTCTTAGGCCTACACATACCTTGGTATCCACTGGGATGGGTTCCCCTCTATTAGTTCTGTGTGTGAGGCGTGGCCAGCACAGCTCAATAATTTGCTGTAGGAGGTCCCTGTCCACCCTATAGCACTCCACTATCTCCAGCTCATCTAGCCCTTGGTAGGTTACCCTGGGTCTGTACATTATTCTCCGTCTCCTCACTGTGGGTTGCTCAGCAGCATTCACATCCTCACCACCCTCAGCCTCTTGCACATGCTGGTTTATGATAGCAAAAGCAGCCCCTAACATTTTTCTCTTGTTTTCGTTTTGTAAAATGTCCCCGTTTGTATACACCGGTGGTGCAGAGTTTTTGGGAAAAACAAGGGGGAAAGTGTTTGCATAGTTTATAGTGATGTGCTTGGCTGGGTTGGTCTGCTGCCTGTGTAATTGGCTGGTTCTAATACATTTCACCCATCAGCTAAGCTAGTTCTCCTTGATTACCTTCCTACTGCTGTTTTCCCTTCACACTGCCTCCCTGTTTAAGCTCTTGTGCGTGCCATGCAAATGGAGTACTCAAATGTTCACAGAGCTGCTATTTCCTGGTTTAGCTTCTTTTTTCTTCCTGTAAAATGGTGAGCAGCGTGCACACCCACTTACACTTTGTAAAGAGTGCTAGGCAGGTTTAGACACACCCCTAGCTTAGCTGTGCTAAGCTAGGAGCAATCCCGAGCCACAGGGCTCCAATCCACTTGCAGTATGCTTGACACCCCCCCCCCATGATGTCATCTATATCTTAGTCTTGCACCCAGCTATTTATACTCTTACACTCTTGGGATCTGCCTCACATCCTGGGGAAAACTAGGATTCACTATCCTTCCCCTCATTTGCATAGGATTGCCTGCTAATGCATAGTTACATGTCCCACACTGAGCCTCCCCATTTAGCAACCATTACTCACTGGCCAGGTTGTCTTCTGCCTGCCATTGACTTGCATGGCACAATACTGCTTTTAGTTAGAATGCTTATTTTAGGTTTATTTTATTATTTTTCCCCGATCCCGTTTGCGTGCTGCTGCCCTATGCTTAAACAGCTGAGATTGGCGAAAAAAAAAATAAAAGTTGTTTTTTTTTATTTTTTATACAGTTTACGGTTACTAACCAAGTACATTTCTGCAGACTGCATTCATCCTGCACTTCCAGCTGCCAGCTTCCTGGATCACAAATTACCCTCATTTGCATGGTTTTCACCTCCAAATGAGGGTAATTTGCATACAGGAGCTCGGTCCGTGCAGGATTAGCCTAAGAGCTCATGTGCACGTCCCGGGAGCTCGTTCCTGGATTGCACTTTGGCCATATTGCCGAAAATAGCTCTTAGACTAATCCTGCATGTAATAAAGGGCTTTGTAAATCTGGGGGATTATCTTTAATGAGTTTATTTTAAAACCTTTGCCCTAGACCTGTAATATTGCTGCATGCTTGTTTATAAAATGTCATTCAGTGAATTGTAATAAGTTCAATCAATCTGTAAGAAACTATTATACATCATATAATTTATTAATTTTATTTTCCAAAGCATGTCTTAAGCTTTATCAAACTATATACAAGCATTCTAAGAATTTCATGATGTAGATTATACAACCCGATAAATGATAATTTACTAAGATGCCATTTTAACATGTCAGTTAGTTGCAGTGTTTTTTGACAGCAGCATAACAGTAAAAGCCTGATGAATGCTAATGCTCAGAAAGTCAAGTGATCTCAATATGAACCATACAAAATCAACATTTTTACCCTTGTTTCAGATGGTATACGGATCCAGGTTACATTCATGTAGATGTGGAGAAGGTTGAGTTTTGCCTCCAGAGACAGCACCAGGCTAGAAAAATTAGAAAAATAAAAGAATGAAATAATTGAATAATACAGTTATATGGAATATGAGCACTGATACACTAGAGATTGCTAAATGAATGATTCGTTTAATAAAAATGAGAAAGATAATCCACAGAATTCATGCACTACATCACTTTTCACTCCAATGTCAAAAACCTAATCCATATTGCCTCAGTAGCATTAATAGATACGATTTTAGCATTTCCCAGTACTTTTAATTCAAAGAAGATGGCATCCAATTCTTTTAACTATCACTCATTGTCATTGTTTCTGTCTATTAAAAAGACACTGTACATTAGAGTAGGGGGAGTTTCTAAGATGCAGCACTATTTTAGTTAATATATAGTCAAAGAAAACTGTATTTGTATTTGCACATTAGAATGTGAAATAAATGTGCACCATTTTTTTGGGAGATTACAAAAGGGGGAGTAACATACAAGGCATGTTAACTTGGAAACTGCACTGAGTGGAGGTGCTTTGTCCTAGCAATTAACAGTTAGCGTATTTCTCTTTGTTTCAAATGTATTGGTAGCTCAAAATATCTTTTGAGAAGCTCATATAGCTGCTTAGATATTCCAGTGTTTTTTTTTTTCCAAAATTATAGCTGAGTTCCTGATTTGCTTTACTGCATCTGAACTAGAATGAGCAGAAAAGCTTACACAAAGACAGAGCACTTCATTACATTGCAGAAAGACTTTGGAAATGACTTTAAGAGAAGTCATGGATACAATTCTATGGATTTCTCCATTGTTTCTCTTTTTGCACTAGAATAGGGATAACACATCATGGTAGAGGATTCTTGCAAGTTAACAGAAGTCTACAAGTATTTTAAAGTGTTGTAAAAGCAGAATGCCACCCAGTTATAAGAAATCAAAGCTTTCGAAACGTGGACATATCTCAAAACATGATTGCACTGAATAAGAACTTGAAGTTAGATACTGATAACTCATTAGTTATTTGCAATCTTATCACTATTTGTGATCCTAAAAACAATAAAGTAATTTAATTTTGCAACTACGAATTCTTCAAAAGAATCCAGTAACTCTCAGGGTTTAGATTATTTAGTAATGTAAAATTAACAAAGTTCATCCACGGATATCAAGTCTGATTACACTTATTTTCTACAAATAATCAGTTCACCACCACTTCCTGCCAAAAAATGCAATTTGCTAATCTACAATATCATTTACAAAACTTCTCAAATTGTTCTGACTTCTGATTTTGTACCTTACTAGGCTGAAATTTTAATAATTAAAACTGATGATGCAATCAAAGAATTTTTAGCCTTGAATTACTATTTTCATTTTGAGAGAAATATGCTGCATTAATGATGTCTTGGCAAATACAGTCCCATAACCTGCAAGTTAGAGTCCAACTAAGGAAATAACATGTGACCTAACTAAGCATCTCTAAGTAGCATTAGACTTTGCAACTCTCTATGTATTTGTGAAGCAAGAATTAATTTACACTTTTAACTGTATTGCATTTTCACAAGGATAAAGTTGCATACTATTTTACATATTTATCATGTTTTATTGAAAATCTGAGTGCAATGCAGTTTCTTTTACTTTTATCTTCAAAAAATATATTTTTAAATTTGAAGCAGCTTTAGGATAACTTGGTTGAAGTTTCATACATTTTTTGAAAGAATAGTAACTTTTTTTCCTGTTTTTGACAGTCTTCCTCACAATAACTAACATGTATACTAAGAGAAATCTGCCATTTTCCTGATATAAGATACAAATCAGAAGTTGGATGACAGACTTTTCCATGCATATAACTAAGATTTTTTTTTACTGATAAATGTTTTAATTTGTCTGTGCATTTGTCAAGCATTCCTTATCTAGATAGGTTAGGGCTACAGATACAAGGGATATCCCATGGATTTACTAATCTCCCATGCAGGACTAATCTAGTCCTGCATGGAAGCGGCTGTATAAGATGATGACCGCAGCGTGCCATGCATATTAATGAAGGCGTGCTGCTTGAACTCCTAATGCTACATGGAGTGTGGATGAGTGCAGGGGCCGTGTCTGAGAGCAGAGCTTTCAGAATAAACATTCCCCTGCAAAGTAGAACAGAAGAATGCATAAATAAATGAGCGAGATTGCATATAAGTGTCCACATATCCCCACCAACAGTCCCCATGTGTTCAACAGCAACTGTACATTTAAATAAAATGAAGAAACCCTTTTAGTTATTTTTTTTAAAACCCCGAGTACAGCTAACCATAGGTGCATGGGTTTGCCCATCGCTTAGCTATGGTTAAAGCAGCTGAAAAGGCTTAAGAGGATAACAAGGAATACATATGCAAATGAAACAGCACAGCAATAGTGTAGTGGTTAGAGCATCTGCCGAATGAACAGGCATTCCCTGTTCGAGTCCCACTGCAGCACATATTATTTTCCGAGTCCCACTGCAGCACATATTATTTTCCATGTGAAATCTGTATAGGAACATGTTTTTACATCTTTTGCCGTATAACCTATATAATAACATTTAAATGTGAACTGGAGTACTGCATTAAATGCACATGTGAAGTGTGAGTGTCATAATGAATAAGGCACTAGTAAGCAGGTTTAAGCACAAATAAGCAGTAGTAAGCATATATAAGCACTAGTAAGCGTGTTTAAGTGTGTTTGCGTGGGGGTAAGCATTGCCTACACAGATTAAGCAAAGTAGAAGCTAACTGAGTGTAAGGAACTGTAACCGGTGGTTAGCAGTGCTTAAAGTCGCACAAACCCGTGCAAACCCGCTTACAACTGCTTTAAAGTGCCTTAATCACTCTGTATCCAACGGCCCATGTTCTGACCAGCAACAAAATAAACTGCCTCTGCAAGGCTCAAATTCAGGACCCTGTACACTATAGTCACAGTAGTTAACCACTAAGCCATCATAGCAATAGATATGAATGAGGTATCAGCAAACTAATCCTCACCACAAGAAAATCAAACCAAACATGTGAAATGAAACCATGTATAGAGTGAAGTGGTATAACCAGCTACATAACATACATATGTGAACTGGAGTACTGCAGTAAGCATAGATTTGAGGTGTTATTGTAATAAAGTGTAGAAGTCCCCAGGTCCCCATGAATCACAGATACCAGACACATATATAACCTGTAATGAATAATAAATCACTGCCAAAAGGTAAATATAGTGCTAGTTAACAATTAAGCAATGCCAACAGCAGCACAGCTCAACTTAGTAAGTGTAAGCAATGTGTAGGGAAGCCAATACAATCTATCCAGTGGTATACCTCTTTAAAAAATGCCAACCTTAGGTAAGCAGGTTTGCCCATAGCTTAGCCTTTTCAAAACCGGACAATCACAGAAAAATGCAGAAACTCAGCCCTACATAAACCCAAGAGGCGGGAATACAGCTCATAACTGGTTGTAGCTTCCCCTTGCAGACACTATGGCTGTAAGGGGAGAAGGAGTGCGTGCATCCAGGAGTCCAAGGTCATGGCTGGACTCCTAGTTAAAGACCATGTACAGAGACTGCTGCAGAACCAGTACCAGGGCTCCCAATATAAGGCAGAGGCCTGGGACCATCTCGCCCGCGTCCTCACCAGTGCCACTGGCATACCCCAAACTGGTGAGCAGGTCAGGCACCACTATGCCGACCTGAAGCGGTGGAAGGGGGACCTCTTGGAGGAGTGGATCCAAGAGGCTAGAGCATCAGGGGATGTCCCAGCTGTGTGTAAGTATCAGTCCACTACCTGTTTAATAATGGACAGCTCAAGTATAACATGGATAGGTATGGCTAAATATTCATCTTATGTCCCCCACAGCTGCAATGGAATGGGCCATGAACCAGGAGGCCCACATCTGCCACCTGGCACGGTTGCGACATGAGTCAGGTCAGTAATACTCATGCTTTTACTGTCATAGGAAATAAAAATAAAAGTAGTAGTAAAGTAATTGCTAGTATAAAACTTGTATTGTTCAAGGCAAGTACTGCATACATTAGAGAATATGGCAGGAAGAGTCTATTATTGTTAGTATGGCAATAAAAGGATAATACCCTGACAAAACAGGTCTAACACCTGGACTGTATGTGTATTTTCTGGTATCATATGGTAATGTAGATTTGCAATCATGTAATACTACTGTAGTATTAAGCACTGTTACCCACACCATGCACCATAATGTGAATGCGTAGGAATGCCTGTATATGACAGGTGTAATCCCCAAAGGTCATTTAGTACAACTGAGAAACACATAGACAGTAAACAGGAGAAATGCAGACAACAAAACCCAAATAGCACATGCAACTGAGATGTGAACTGTTGTATTATTAGCACACACAGCCATGGTTTGAATCCTGCCAGTGGTAGTAGTCTGCATACAGAATTATACAGCATGACTGTACAGATATGTCCAGAGTCTATTAAAGGGGCCCATATCTAATGCCTACCAACATGTCCCCCTTGAGGGCCGCGTGTCACAATTAGAGAGTCGGCCTGGCTCTACGGCTCAGCCCCCAGCACAGCCAACTTCGGGGCAGTGGTGACTGCCCATGGGCGGGGATCTCAGTCCCACTGTTACCACTAGGGGGCTTGTGGGCTTCCGATATCCCAACACTCCTACCTATCAAGGTGTTTACCCCCCACATGTGTCATATACCGCCCCTGTAAGCATCTTGTGTGCCTTGTCTGTTAACCTATGCAACCTACCTCCCCAAATATACCTACTACCCCTCCCCAACATCCCACTCCCACCTGAAAAACAAAAGGGCAATCTGTTCCCACAAAGTAATTTTGCCCCATACATAGCTGTCCATTTCACACATATGTCCACTGGACACATGTAATCTGGTCTAATTGGCATCACAATGAATTATTGTTGTCCTCACCCCTCTCCCAGGGGTTCAAGTGTCCAAATCTACTTCCGAATACAGTGTATATGCACAGCTGTTGCTGTAGAAGAAATGGGCAGCTATGGACCTTCCCTACACCCCTCCTGCACATCCCTAGCTATTTTCCCTACTGTCTTTCCCCCTTTCTGCCTCTTTCTTCACCACTTTCCTATCAACCCCTTTTTCTTTTCTTGTAAAGGAATTAGCATGGGGGTAAGCACTTCTAAGCAGCAGTAAGCGGAATTAAGCCTGTTTGCACGGGGGTAAGCAATCCCTACACGGGTTAAGCAATTCAGGAGCTAACTGAGTATACGAAATAGTAACAGTAACTTAGCAGTACTTACCGTTACGCAAACCCACTTACAACTGCTCAAAAGTGCCTTAACCACACTGTATCCAATGGCCCTTGTTCTGCCTAGCAACAAAATAAACAGCCTCTGCTAGGATCAAACCAAGGACCCTGCACACCATAGCCAAAGTGATAAGCCACTAAGCCATCTCAGATATACATATCCTTGATGTATTCACAAACATATCATCCAGCCCAGTCATTCAACAGTACAGAGAATGTATTCCAACATGTATATGTATGTGTGTGAGTAAATATATTAATGTCCAAACAGGTACAACATATTGATATATGTATGTATATATATATATATATATATATATATATATATATATATATGTGTGTGTATATTATTATATATGAACATATAAACATGCAAATGCCTACATCTATAGATATATATGTCCACATCTACATGTCTAAATATATATGGCAGGTTTTAAATATATATTTATATATATATATATATATATATATATATATATATATATATATATATATATATATATATACATATATATATATATATATATATATATATATATATATATATATATATATATATATATATATATAGATATCTATATATATATATATATATATATATATATATATATATATATATATATATATATATATATATATATATATATATATATATATATATATATATATATATATATATATATATATATATATATATATATATATATACATATACATATACATATACATATACATATATAGGTATATACAGACATACATCTGTAGATAACAATGGGGAGATAACAAAATATATATGTCCTCTTGCAATGTTATTGGGGTTGAGAGGCCCCACACCATATACGTCTGGTACGAATAGGTATACCCCCCAGCCAAGCACGACTCCCCTGTAATACAGTACCAAGTGCTGCAGATCCCATAACCAGGACCAGACACGACATGGCCATCCCTAGGATACATATACACAGACACATATATGCAGATACAGGTATATATATATATATATATATATATATATATATATATATATATATATATATATATATATATATATATATATATATATATATATATAAATATATATGTATATGTAACTACACATACATACACAGAGATTTGTACAGTAATATACATATGTAGTATGTGCACACAATATGGAGTAGCCAGTATTTCTACAGTCATCACCTTACCAGCTGTAGACTGTAAGAGCCACCCATATGAATGACATTCATAGCCTGCAAAATATACCCACAGATATATCAAAGGGTATAACACCACACACAGGCGTGCATAAATTAATGTGAAGGCTTTATTTGTGTACTATAACAGTTGTATATGCTATGTCATATAGCTGTTTAGACACTAACATCCATATGAACAGTGTAATGCAACTGTGAAGCAGTTACACTAAGACACTAGTCTGGAAAGTTTGACATATGTTGCTATCCATGCCGAGGCCTTCAAGTAGTACATTAGTAATGACAGACTGGGCCACAGCATACCAATCAACAGTACGTAATGCAGATGTATAGGTCAGCAGCATCTATCTACACTCTGTACACAATCCCTAGGGGCTACAGACCCCAGTTGACATACTGGGATGTATCTGTTACATAACAAGGCATACCGGACACCATCACAATAACACTGACAAACAGAACATCCCGTATGGCAGGACGCAGTCGGCCTGCATTTACCCAAGGTGGATTGTATGGTAAAGTACATCCAGATACCTTAAGGCAGCTTATCCCAGATACCCACACATGTTGTAACAGCCTAGGTTAGTCATGGTGCACCCCCCCTACACTCACTAATACTGGGCCATATACCACTGTTACATACACTGGCCTCTGGAGTGCATTAGGGCACACATGTATTGTGTAGATGACGCCCACACATATATGGCCCCAACCCCCCAGTATGTGTGGGGGGTACAACAGCAGTGGATTGATGACAGGAATGAGCATGACATACACACAGCCCACTACATAACAACCCCTGACAGCATGTCATATATGCAAAGCCTGGTATGTAGGTGGAGGAAAGAGGCTGGAACACAGGCACAAATGTGTAAAACTGTTGTCATACAGTAAGCAAGATATGTATATGTGTACATATCTATATGGATATATGTATACTTATATGTTCACCATATGTCCTGCACATGGAGTGGAGCCCTACCTCAGTCCCAATAGTCCCAACCTCTCAGTGCAAGGGGATGTCACGTATGTAGTTCAGGTGTATTTGTAGACTATTGCTACTGTAATAGGGATTGTCTTCACAGAAATGGTGTGCGTGGGAGGCCACATTTGCTGTTAACATGTGCGCCATTGGCTACTTACAGACATCCTATGGTCATCATAGTACAGTACCACTGCTAGCACAGTAATGCCCCTTTGGACTACAGCTGCAATATGGCCAATATATGAGGACAGTCTGACACACTCGGGTCAGTCCAGGGGTATACACAGAACCCCTTCATGCAAGACATGTGGACCAGGCCTGTGAATGTGGATGGTAACAGCCATGCAGATGGGTATAACACGTACATACTGGTATACATTTGCCCCCATAGGTTATGCATTCATACACCCCTGTCTGTCCTGCCACATAATAACTGTGGCCACATACTATCCACTAGTTACTGACATACATCTGAACAGCATCCCACTGCTTTGTCTGACATACACGACTGTTATGGTGGGCAGGCAGCAGTACATCAGGCAAGTATCTGGACATGACATCTCACTGGATAAGTACAGTATGCTTCTAGGCATGTAACAAAGCACAGTGCAGGCTACAGGCAGACTGACTCAACACTGTGCTACATCTCCTATGTGGGAATACACATGTACCTGCAAAGATAGCAGGCTTTACAGGCATGTCACATTACAGAGTAATAGACACCTGTGTGAAAGTGCATAACCACAACCAATGTGAACACAGCCACACATGGTAAGCTAGCGTACTATTACAGTATATGGACTATCTGATGTACACCATCCTAATATGAGCCACTCACACAACAACCCTACATATACTGGCTACACAGTGTGGTCCGATGGCTGTCTGTGGTTTGGGACATGTGTGTATTCACCCCTACAAACATGTAAGCTGATAGGGTGACATACAGTGGAGCAGCATGTAACATCAGATAGAACAGGACCAAGAACAATGATATCTACCACAGTCTCTACACAGGCCAAGGTACATATCCACTATACACACACTGTTGACAATTAACAGGCTTACACATACCTCAGTACTGTACACACAACCACAAAATGCACAGGCTATGTCCTCATATATAACCCCTACTATACATAACATGTGTAGCAGTCTATCTCACTGGCTTGTTATCAGATATGCTGTCATTGAATATGGCGTACAGAACATATGCACCACCTACTGCATGACATATGTACAAAGGTTGACAGGGTTGTGGCTGGAGGCACAAACACAGGGCCAAAATTGACATGTCGCTGTAATAACCTCATACATTTCCCATCATAACAGGGCTTGATGCAACATATGTCCTATGAGGGATATGATGTCAGTAACTCTCCTGGCTGTCACCATCTACTGACTGCAATCCTCACACTACCTTCTGCAGTTGAGAGATGGGTGCTCTGTGGTTAACACAAGGAACACAAGGCACCACACACTGCCCACTCTGCAGATTACCCTACAGATGGGGATTCCTCATAAACATAGCACTGACATGACAAGTATTAAAACATGTAGGACAGCCATATCCACACACATCCTGTTAAACCAATATTACCCCAACTGCAGAATAGCAGTACTTACAGTCTGTAGTCAGGACAGGCACATTGCCCTCCTGTGTGTTGGCCTGTTTCCACACTGTATGTTGTCAGAGGTAAGTCCCCAATCCATCTGTGATGCTGTTTGCCAAACAACAAATCTAGTTCCTGCTCACAGTGAATGAAAAGGCCCAACACCAATATGATGTTCCTAGATATTGGAATGTGTTTCCATGCAATTGGCTATGGGAATGTTACCACAGCTGTTCCACATGCAATCAGCTACAGGAGGGCTGTAATCTGTGCAGAGGCCATCAGCGGATCATGAGCATCACTGACAATACACATGCCGCTGTCTAAGCAAAGCAGGTGTAAGTCTCCACATCCTCCAGAGCGGGAGTGAGAGAGGCAGACAGAGGCAAAGATAGGTTAGGGTGGGTTGAGAGAGTAAAAAATAAGCATGTTTGTGTCACACACCTACCTACCAGTCCAGGGTATCGAACCCGTGACTGACTATGTACTGATATCACATCTGTTATCCCTGCACAGTGGATATTGTGATTTTTGCTAGGGGCACCATATAAGAAATATTAAAAACACACTCAACATTGAGTCCAGTTGTTACACACTCACGACCACCTCCACACAGAACATAAATGACAAACATCAACACATTAAGACACACACACACCTGTCATTAGAACCCCTACCTAACTAGTTACTACACTACAGCACTATACAATTATAGAATGCAGAGATTACTGTAGGTAAGGTTTATTTCACAGTGAGTGACATCAGCAGGATTGCCAAAGTAGGGTGAATGAATTGTAATGAGTGTGACTAGCCAAACATGCATTGCTCACTACACGGGCATAGGAACAGACACAAAAGCATCCACAACCCCCATGTGTGAGAATGGAACCCCTACCAGAGTTCTATATCACACTACAGCATTACACTGCTATAGCACGCACCACAGAGATTGCTGGAGTACCCTTTCCCCAAAGGTGTATTTCCCAGTGATTGACATCAGCAGGATTGCCGAAGTAGGGCATTTGAATTGTATTGAGTGTGGCTAACCTAAATTGCCCTAATTAGTCTGTATGCATTGACTGCTGTTCTGGCCAGAAAAAAATTAACCTGCCATTGCAGATCATGAACCCAGGACCTTGTACATTATAGTCACAGTAGCTAACCACTAAGCCATCAAAACAGACATGAGACTGTGGTTTCACCAAAGTAATCCCACCATAGTCTAATCAAACTGAGCATGTGAAAGGAATGTATATACAGTTGTCCGTAAAAGAACTCTCCAAGGCCAACTTCATGCTTCTCAAGGCAGAAGTGACAATGTTTGTGACACCCATGGAGACAGGAGCTGACAGATCAACTGATGAATCCTGCACTAAGGCACTGTATGAGCACAGCCACTTGTGGATGATTCCTGACATCCCACATAGAACCACAACACTCACCTCCCAAATAAGCAAGCCAGTCTGGTGTTCTCCTGCCATTAACAAATTATACAACAGACGCAAGACACTGTTGAAGAAATAAGGATAATCCAAGGATGCAAACAACTCCCTTACCAGCCCCGGTAAGACATTGAGATCCCTCATGGAATCCTCAAAAGCTAGTTATGTAACTAAAATCACCACAGATTCCACAGACAACCACACAGCATTCTATAGTTATGTCCTAATTTTAACTGGCAATGCTCAGAAGTGCTCTGAGCTGCAACAGAATGACATTACATAGACTGCTCCCATGGAATGTGCCAATATCCTGGCAGATTGATTTAGTGCCACATTCATCCACTCTCACCCCCAAAAGGGCCCATGTTAATACGAAAAGAGTTCCATTGCCCAGTAATCTTGGCCACACAGGCAGAAACTGCACTATCCACAGCTAAGAATACAGCATCCATGGGACCAGATGACATCCTGGGCTGTGTACTACATGAACTATAAAACAAAATGGCAACTCACCTAACTGACATGTGTAATCATAGCCTCACATCAGGCCTGGTGCCCCCTGAGTGGTGCACAGCTGCAGTCATCGCACTCCACAAGGGGGGATCCATCTGTGATCCTTGGAACTGTCACATCAGTCTGACGAGCCTGATCTGCATGGTCCTGGAATGCATTATCAGGGGTGTTTTGAACACAGACATTGGCAACCCTCAAACACTGGACCCCACACAGATTAGCCTCATGGAGGGCCAGTCTTGTCTCC
This sequence comes from Protopterus annectens, assembly GCF_019279795.1. Taxonomy (NCBI): domain Eukaryota; kingdom Metazoa; phylum Chordata; order Ceratodontiformes; family Protopteridae; genus Protopterus; species Protopterus annectens. Next base: position 264,583,857 of record NC_056740.1, read on the forward strand.
TGAAACTAATTGACTTATTTGACTCAGTCTGCATAGCTGTTGAAGAGGGTAAGGCAGTCCACAAAGCCTACGTGGACCTCGCCAAGCCCTTCAACACCATCCCCCAGTCTGGAAACATAGATTAACATACTACTTCAGCCATACATCCCTATGCTACTTGATGGTTTGCCGCATGGCTTACTGACAGAACCCAAACTGTAGGTGTAACTGACTCCAAATCCATCCCCAGACAAGTGACAAGTGGAGTACCTTGGGGTTCAGTCCTGGGACCACTGTTGTTTGGCATCTACATCTCTAAAGTACAGGCCAACAGGACGGGACTCTGGCTAACAAAGGTAACAGATGACTGCAAAATGGGAGTCATTATGAGCCTGACTGTACTGCATGATATGTTACTGATACCAGCTTGACATCATACAGGTGGGATGGAGTACTGTTAACATCTTGTGCCCTTGCCATGTAAGGTCCTGGTTATGGGATCTTCAAGAGTTGGTAGTGTACTGCACGGCAGACATGTTTGTCTGTGGGGGGGATACCTATTCATGCATGACGTATGTTGTTTGTGCCTGTAAACCCCATTAATGGTGCATGTGGACATATATGTTTTTGCTATGTTCCCACTTTATCTACTGATGTATGTCTGTATATACCTATATAAATATAAATATCTGCTTACTTATATGTGTATATATATATATATATATATATATATATCCATATGTTGTATCTGTTTGGACATTAATATATTTTCACACACACATACATCTACATGTTGGAATACATTCTATGTATTGTTGAATGACTGGGCTGGATGACATGTTTGTGAATACAGCATGGCTATGCAGCATGGCTATGTATATCTGAGATGGCTTAGAGGTAAATCAGTTTGGCTATGGTGTGCATGGTCCTAGGTTTGAGCTTAGCAAAGGTTGTCTATTTTGTTGATAGGTAGAACAAATGCTGATGGATACAGAGTGATTAAGACACTTTAAAGCAGTTCTACGTGGGTTAGTGTGGGCTTGCACGGAGGTAACCACTGCTAAAGTCTGGTTACAGTTTCTTATACTCAGTTAGCTGCTGAATTGCTCAACCTGTGTAGACATTGCTTAGCTCCACGCAAACCTGCGCAAACCTGCTTACAACTGCTTTTAAGTGCCTTAATCACTGTGTATCCATTGGGCCGTGTTCTGCCCAGCAAGAAAATAAACAGCTCCTGCAAGGCTCAAGCCATGGACCCTGCACACCATAGACAAAGTGAATTACCACTAAGCCATGACAGATACAAAGAGATTTGATGTTTTCAGAAACATATCATCCAGTCCAGTCATACAACAGTACAGAGAATGTATACCAACATCTAGATGTATGTGTGTGTACCTATATTAATATCTTAACAGATACTACATATCTAGACATGTGTGTGTATATATATATATATATATATATATATATATATATGTGTATATATATATATATATATATATATATATATTTATATATTTCTAAACTATATACATATATATCAATATATATGCACATATATACATGGATATGCCTAAATCGACACATACATGTGTCTACACCTATATGTCTGCATATACACAGCACGTTACATATGTGTACGCAGATATATATCTATGTAGGTGTATACGGACATAGTTATATATATATTAGCAGATATATAAATCTATATAGGTATATATGGCCATACATCTGTAGATAGCAATGGCAGATTAACAAATACACATATGCCCACATGCACCATTAATGGGGTTGAGAGGCCCCACACACTATACATCTTGTATGAATAGGCATTCCCCCCAGCCAAACACATGGCTGGCCTTGATGTCACATGTATGGGTATGGCTTTACCCCCCAGCCTCTCAGCTAATTTACATCTGTTATCCCTGTATGGTTGACATTGTGATATATAGTAGGGCCACCATAAAAGAAATAAGTAAAAGTCCCGCGAAATTACCCACACACTCACAACCACCTCTACACAGGATACGAGTTACAAACACACGGCTGTCATGTTTGGCGATTGAACCATTACCTAACTAGCTTAGTACACTACAGCACTAGACAGTTATAGTACGCACCATTGTCATTACTGAAGTACATCTTCCCCAAAGGTGTATTTCACATTGAATGACATCACCAGGATTACCAAAGAAGGCCATTTCAACTGTGCTGCGAGTGACTAGCCTAAATTGCAATGCTCCCTACACAGACAGGGAGACACACACAAAACATCCACAACTGACATGTACGAGTATAGAACCCCTAACCAATGTCTATATCACACTACAGCATGGAGCTGTTATAGGATGCACCACAGGGATTACTAGAGAAATCCTTTCCCAAAGGTGTATTTCACAATGAATGACATCAGCAGGATTACCAAAGAAGGGCATTTCAACTGTACTGCAGGTGACTAGCTTAAAATGCATTGCTCCCTACACAGACAGTGAAACACACACAAAACATTCACAACCAACATGCGTGGGTATTAAACCCCTGACCAAGGCCTACATCATACTACAGCATACAGCAGTTATAGGTTTACTACAGACCTTTTTCCACAAAGTTGTATTTCACAATGAATGACATCAGCAGGATTGCCAAAGTAGGACATTCAAAATGTACTGTGAGTGAGTAGCCTGTAATGCATTCCTCCATACATAGACATTGAAACACACACAAAACATCCAGAACTGCCATGGGTGGAGATGGAACCTTACCACAGTTCTAAATCACACTGCAGCTGTACATAGTTACAGGGCATGCTACAGGGATTACTGAGCTACAACCTTCCCAGAGATGTATTTCTAGGTGGGTGACATCAGCAGCCTTGCCAAAGTTGAGCATATGAATTCTAAGGAGTGAAGGAGTGTGTGTACCCTAAAAAGCATTGTTCTTGACTCAGTCAAAGACAGACAGAGACACATGGGCACACAGATACACACACACAGTTGCCAAATCTGGGGTTGTAATACCTACCTAACTACATTATCACACTACAGCAATACGCAGTTACAAGATGTGCTACAGAAATTACTGGGCTATAATCTTCCCAGAGGTGTTTTTCTAGGTGAGTGACATCAGTAGCCTTGCCAAAGTTGAGTATATGAGTTGTACGGAGTGTGAGTAGCCTAAAACGCATTGCTCTCTACTCAGTCAGACACACGCACACACAGTTGCTAGGTCTGGGATTAGAACACCTACATAACTACTTTATCACAATACATCAGTGCACAGTTACAGGATGCGCTACAGAGATTACTGGGCTATGACTTTCCCAGAGGTGTATTTCTAGGTGAGTGAGATCAGCAGCCTTGCCAAAATTGAGTATATGATTTGTATGGAGTGTGAATAGCCTAAAAAGCATTTCTCCCTTCACAGTCAGAGACAGACAGACACACACATAAACACACACTTGCCAAGTCTGTGGTTAGAACTACTACCTAACTAGTTTTATCACTACAGTAGTACACAGTTATGGGACGCACCATGGAGATTACTGAGCTACAGCTCTCCCAAGGGTGTATTACACATTGGATGACCTCAGCAGGCTTGACATAATACTGCTATGGGGAGGGCGGTGTGTGCATGGGCCATAACCCATTCATGTAGGGGTTAACATGCCACATGTGGGCACACACAGGATCATATATCACAGGTACGTGTATACAGCTACTAGATAACGACTTCTATGTACAGTCATGTTGCACAGCTGGCATGTGCACCACATAGTCTGTCATGCTGACAGATACTAGTGGCTAGTATCTGCAGTGAGTGACATCTGCACCTCATGTGTTTGGGACCCTTTGGCTGTGTGCTGGGTGGGGCAGGCCCAGATGGCTCCTTGTCACAGTCACTCTCTTCCACACATCTATTTCCATCTAACTTCGGCTTATTATAGTGTGTTGTCCTTACATATGTGTACTGCCAGATATGTCTGGACCACTGGTGTTTGCAGACATGGTCTTCATGTGTTTAAGTGTGTGAGCATACCCAGTATAGCCATCTGTATTGCATGTGTGGATCAAGTCCAGGTAGTTTGTACTGCGGTGCTGACCTTTGTGTTGTACACCGACAGGTAGCATGTTATGTCTGCAGGGTATCCATCGGTCATTTGGCATTGACTGTTGCTACATTTCTGCATAGCGGGGGGGCACCTGACTGTTTCTACATTTCTACACAGGAATGGGGGGGGGGCACACCTGACTTTTACTATAAGTGTACATAGGATGGGGGGGCACACCTGACACTTGTACACATTTGCTAGGACTGTATTGGTATGTCAGGTACTCCATTTCAGTCTGTAGTCTTACCTATCGTGCTGGCTAGAGGCATACCAGTGTACTACAGATCTCAGCTTTAAATACCTACATATTAGTTTCTGACTTCTTAGCCTTCACAACTTACATCCAACTGCCTAGCCTGCTGTAGCCTGTCTGTGTAGGCCTGGGGGAGGGGTTACCCATAGGACTCATTCAGAGGCCATAGTACAGAATTTGTTTGTGTTTGTCTACACCTGTCCTGCTGGCTGAAACTGTTGTTGAGTATGTGCACCTTCCTGACTGGCATGTGTGGGTCTTATGGACACACATGTCACTCAGCCCATTTCCTGCAGTACATTTTGTCACCATGTGTAGTACTGGCTACTATGGTGACTCCAGTATGTGTTACAGATGTCATGCTGCCACTATGGGTGTCTACTGTCTGCTGCCATAACATTCGCTCACCCAATTCCCTTGCATGCTCACATCCATACCATAGCTACAGGTAACAACACATTGTACTCAATTTGGCAATTGGAAGATTGATTGACTTACCTTGAGGGTGTGCCAGACTTGAGGATGGTGCTGGAGGGCTGCCTTTGTCAGATGCACATAGTACACTCCCTGTACATGGTTGAGCACAGGTAGTGTCATGTTTGGCATCCCTTTTACTGTCTGTGCGAGTCAGAGAGAAGTGTCATTCCCTGGGTCCCTACTGTGTCAGTGCATATGCTATGCGTTGCCTCTTTGCCAAGGCCAGATCATACTGGGCATGCCTCCTTCTGCCTACTGGGGCAGGCTCAGTTTGTTCCTCCTCTGATTCACTCTGTGCCTGTACATGCCTTGGCATTGTTGGGGGGCTGTGTGGCCCTGCCCCATGCTGTTCCTGCTGCATATGTTTCCGCAGGATCATATTGTGTAACATAGCACATACCATAACAGTTTGGGTACATGTAGCTGGTGAATACTGCAAGGCTCCACCAGATGTTTCCAGATGCTGGAACCGTGACCTGAGCATCCCAAACACATGCTCTGTTATATGTCTGGCCTGTGCGTGTGCCTCATTATGGCATTGTTGTTCAGGTGTGTGTGTGCATTTCTGATGGGTGTCATCAGCCACGGCTCCAGTGGGTACCCAGTATCCCCCACTAGGTGACTGTAGGGGATGTCCACACTGGCAAATCTGTGGTGCAGCTGCATCAGATGCCATATGTGTGAATCATCATAGCTTCTAGGGCAGCCAGCACACACATTCATTCTAATGCCCTGGGCACCATATACGACCTGGCAGTTGATAGAGGGTATGCCCCTGTGGTTGATGTAGGCCCTTCCCTGCTCACCAGGTGGTGCTTTGATGCATATGTGCATGCAGTCTATAGCACCCACTACCCCAGGGTATTCTGCTGTTTGGTGGAAGAGACAGATATTGCTAGTCAACACCTCATGTGTGTTGAGGAAATATACGTGCTCACTGGCATGTGCTGCTATGGCATCCAGGAACTGGTGGAAGACTCTGGATGTTGATGCCTGTGAGATCCCCATGATATCCCCAGTTGTGCTTTGGGAGGAACCTGTGGCTAGTATACCTAGGCCTACACATACCTTGGTATCCATTGGGATGGGTTCCCCTCGGCCAGTTTGATGTGTCATGTGTGGCCGGCACAGCTCAACAATTTGCTGTAGGAGGTCTCTGTCCACCCTATAGCACTCCACTATCTCCAGCTCATGTAACCCCTGGTAGGTTACCCTGGGTATGTACACTCTTTTCCGTCTCCTCATTGTGGGTTGTTCGACAGCATTCACATCCTCACCACCATCAGCTTCTTGCACATGTTGTTCTATGTTGCCTGCTGCAGCCCTTCTCATTTTGTAGGTTTGTTTGTTCAGATTTCCCCGCTTGTATACACCGGTAGTGTAGAATGTGGAAAATCCAGAGGAGAAGGTGTTTGCTTAGTTTATAGTGGTGTTCTGGGCTGGGCTGGTCTGCTGCCTGTGTAATTGGCTGATTATGATACATTTCACCTGCCAGCTAAGCTAGTTCTCCGTGATTACCTTCCTACTGCTGTTTTCCCTCCCATTGCCTCCCTGTTTAAGCCCGTGTGCACACCACGCAAATGGAGTGCTCAAATGTGCACAGAGCTGCTATTTCCTGGTTTAACTTCCTGTTTCTTCCTGCAAAACCCGGTGCACGGCGTGCACACCCGCTTACACTTGTAAAGAGTGCTAGGCAGTTTGGACACACCTCTAGCTTAGCTTTGCTAAGCTAGGAGCAATCCCGAGCCACAGGGCTCCAATCCACTTACAGTATGCCTGACAAACCCCCCCATGATGTCACCTATATCCTAGTCATGCACCCAGCTATCTATACTCTTACACTCTTGGGACCTGCCTCACACCCTGGGGAAATCTGGGATTCACTATCCTTCCCCTCATTTGCATAAGATTGCCTGCTAATGCATAGTTACATGTCCCACACTGAGCCTCCCACCCTTAGCAACCATTACTCACTGGCCAGGTTGTCTTATGCCTGCCATAGACTTGCATGGCAGAATACTGCTTTTAGTTAAAATGGTCATTTTAAGTTTATTTTCTCATTTTCCCCCTGATCCCATTTGCACGTTGCTGCCCTATGCTTAAACAGCCGATATCGGCGAAAAGGAAATAAAAGTTATTTTTTTTTATTTTTTGCACACTTTGCAATCCCAATGGCCTTATAATTGGCCATTGGCATGCTTTCTCAATGATATGCAGCTTTTATTTGGAGCTGTCATAGCTCCGTTTTGGAATTTGCAGAAATGTACTCGGTTACTAACCAAGTACATTTCTGCAGATTGCAATAGTCTTGCACAGACTATTGCAAGCTTCCTGGATTGCAAAATCACCTCATTTGCATGGATTTCACTTGCAAATGAGGTAATTTGCATACCAGGGCTTAGTCCGTGCAGGACTACTGCTGGAGCTGTCGTGCAAGCCCCTGACGGCTGTTTCTGGATCACACGGCAAGACATATTGCCTGTGTGAGCTCCTGCACTCAGCTGTTGAGCATCTGGGGGATAGTTTCTGAGGCTGTAATTGCTTGCCTATATATACAAGAGTTGTAGGTCTAATTTATACAGCAAGTTTTATAGATTGTTGGTAAGTGGACTAAAACATTTGATGTGCATTTAATTTTTAGGGGAATACTAGGCAAATTGCCTTGAAGGGCCATTTTAAGCATAGCCAATAACCCAAAGTCAGAATTAAACCTGTACATTTTATCTATAAGGTGAAGACTTTAACCATTATGCTAAACCCACCACAATGCAATACTTTTTTTGCCGCTGGAGATTATATAAAATATTTATAAGATCATCTAGAAATAGAATTGTTCAACCTAGTGTACTCAGAAGCAAGGAAGATTTATGCTTCTGGCCTATTAATAACAATTCAATAAAAAACAATGTTTGCAAAGACTAAAGACCACTGTCTATACTTCGTTTGACACCTTGAATTACCTAGAAGTGCCAGCAGAAGTAAGAGCATGGCATTTAGACAAGTTAAATATTTGTTAAAATGGGGAAGAATTGGATTAATATGTACATTATTGAGCATTTAGGATTATAGTAGTATAAATATGACACTGGTGTTACTCTGTTAAAAAAAAGCTTGGGACAAAGCCAATAATCTTTTATGATCTGATCTTAGATGGGTAGCAGGGAAAGATGGGTGCTATCCGAATACATACTACAATTACAAATAAATTCCTATTCCTCTTTCCTTACTGGAGATAATCTTACCCTGGCCGCTTTACATATGAAGACCCATTGTGTTCCTAGTGTGTTTTTTTTTCATAATGAACCCATTCGTAAATATCCCTTTTTGTTATTCTTTGCCTATATAAAGGCTACAATAATGGATTGCATGTGCCAATAATGGTGTTACAATATCCAATTTAGTACTAATATATATGTAGATCTCTCTCTCTCTCTCTCTAGATATATATATATATATATATATATATATATATATATATATATATATATATATCTCTGGGTCTACTTAGACTGATGTTTCACTTACCCGACTCCCACTTTGCTGATACGAAACCACTGACAACTTCAGAGGACTGACACCTGGAACACTGACTTTTCACACGAGGTAAGTAACTGCTTGGCCATCCAGAAAAAAAACTAAATGAAACAAAAGTAAACCCACTGATGTGGGTGGCTTCCCCCCCACCCCCCTGACTAAATATATCAACTTCCGAGATCGCACTACTGTGGGGGGGGGGGGGGTAAGGGGCAAAGTTCAACAGGATGGCCAAGTGGTTACTTGCCTCATGTGTAAAGTCGTTGTTCCGGGTGTTGGTCTTCTGAAGTTGTCAGTAGTTTCGTCTCAGCCAAGAGGGAGTCAGCTAAGTAAGAGTTTGGTCTACTGAAGTAGACCCATAGATATATATGTATATTTCATATATATATTAAAACTTGTTGTAACAGCAGATCTTCAGGAAGGTGATCTGCAATGATTAAACGTTTGACTGAATCATTCCTGTGAAAGACATCTGCATCTCAAAGGTAGTACTTGATCGACCCAGGCACATTCTAGTCAACATTACTACTCTTTTGTAATACAAAATGCTCTTCTTGCTTTCATCACAAGCTGTATTGTGAAGTTGCTTCTGAGCAAACAAATTTTACTGAGTGTATATTGTCAAAAAACAAATGCCATTTACGAACGTGTGCTCCGTACTAATGGCTGTTATGAGGGAATACATTTTTCTACCAAGAGGTGCAGCATTCTTAGGGGTGCAGATGGCACAGTCTCCCAGATAAATGTATGTGTAAAGGCTTTGCAACCACAAAAAGTAAATAAACATATATATATATATATATATATATATATATATATATATATAAAATATATAAAGTTTTAGTGTTTTTCAGAAAATACATATGTGTTGTTTCTAGTGAAGTTTTTCACACTTAATTGCTGTAGATGTAATGTACTTGTCAACAATAGTATGATTTTTCACTTTTGCAGAATAAATTCATTAGAGAAACATATTAATGCTCAAAGAATATAATGTATTTATTTATTTATTTTTAACACCTTTATTAAATTATCACTTAAGACCTAGGCAAAATTACATTAAAACAAACCCCGGGATTCATAAAGCTTGCGCCAGGTGCAGGCGTTGCATTGGCGTTCTAACACCAAAAATGGCCGCCAAGCAATTTAGGTACGTGCTGTTTCCATGTGCACTACCTGCATACGCTACGCCCGCACAACTCCTGAGCCTTGTATGCTAATTACCCCATGTGCAGCAGTGTAGCATGCAAATGAAGGTATGTAGCGATTCAGGAAGTGGTGCAGGCGTAGTGTAAGCATGCAGAAATGTAAACCGTGGAAAATGGATTACATTTTTGCAAACATAAAATCGGAGCCATGACAGCTGACCAAACACATGTATTATAATGTTAATATATGCCAATGGCTAAATATATAGCCATTGGCATAAAAAACATGTACAAAATATAAAATTAACATTTAATATATACATATATATATATATATATATATATATATATATATATAGTCGCACTATCATGACGTGGACAAACAAACAGGGCAGCGGTGCGCAAAGGGGATTGCAAAAAACATATAAAAATATAGAATAAAACCACAATGAAACACATATCACGATTTCCCCATAATAGTCAATGGCAGGCATGCTACACCATACTCATGGAGCGAGGGTTGCTAAGGGGCAGTGACAGTGTTATGCACAGTAGCTAGGTATTAGTAGGCAATGCCATGCAAATGAGAGGAGTAATAGTGAATTGCAGATTCCCCGCTGGTGTAAGGATGCACCTCACAGCGCAGCATTATAACACCGAGATGAGCCCTTGAAATAAAGATGACATCAAGAAAGGGGTGTGTCGCCATTGCTATAAACACATTGGAGCATTGCTAAACTGGTCTGCCCCTAGCTATGCAAAGCTGCAGGATAGGGGTGTGTTGAATTACCCATAGCTATGCTTAGCTGAGAGTACACAAGGTAACTGAGTATGCATGTGAATGGAGATGAAAACGCGAGTAAACCCAGTAAATGGGTATGTGCGTCACGCACTGCAGCTGAAACAGGAAGAGTATAGAAAAGAAATAAGGAAATGCTGCAGCAGTGAAATTGGAGTACAAATGACTAATTAACACCTAGGAGCCTACAGTGGGCCATTGACAACAGCTAACAAGGCTGCAAGCAGCTACCTGCAGAACAGAGAAGGGGAGGGGCTGTACTGCAAAGAAAACAGCAAAGTGTCAAAGCAGAACAATGGTGATATGGAGTATATCATCTACAAGGCACATTTTGCCATGACTGGGTAGGGAAAGTACAAAACAAGAAAGATGGCAGGTGGATGCATGCCCGATAATGGGAGGGGATCCAGGTCTAAAAGTGAATTAAAGGGCAACAGATTAATCAAGGCAGGCAAGCAGATCTCCACAGTAAAGGCCCCACACTTGCAGTACTCATTGCAAAACCCATAATTAAGACACACAGTAGCTGGAATAGTTCATACACACCCACTTAAATCAGCAGCATCCATAGCACAATACTATAAAGTGTGAAAGCACCTCACACACATTTGTGTATTCCCATACACTCTGCACCAGTGGTGTATACAGATGGGGAACTTTTATTATGTACATGTTAGGGGCTGCCATAGCTTTGATCCACCAGCATGTGTTGGAGACTGAAGGTGGTGTGGAGGATGATGGACATGACCATCGCAGGCACCAGAAGAGGAGGAGAGTGTTCAGACCCAGGGTAACCTACCAAGGGCTACATGATCTAGAGATAGTAGAGCATTACAGGGTGGACAGGGACACCCTACAGCAACTTTTGGAGCTGTGCTGGCCCCACCTCAGAGCCAGAACAAACAGAGGTGAACCCATCCCAGTAGATACGAAGGTATGTGTAAGCCTGAGAATACTAGCTACAGGTACCTTTCAAAGACCAACTGGGGATATCATGGGTATCTCACAGGCATCAGCATCCAGGGTACTACACCAGTTCCTAGATGCCATGTTACCACATGCCATTGAGCACATATACTTCCCCCGAACGCACGAGAAGTTGGCCAGCAATATGCATCTCTTCCACCGTGTGGCAAAATACCCGGAGGTACTGGGTGCAATAGAAAGTACGCACATACACATCAAGTCACCACCTGGTGAGCAGGGTAGGCTCTACATAAACCGCAAGGGATACCCCTCCATCAACTGCCAGGTCATGTGCAATGCCCAGGCCATTATCATGGATGTGTGTGCTAGCAGCCCTGGAAGCCATCACGACTCCCACATCTGGCATGCCTCACAGCTGTATTGGTTATTTGCCAGGGGGGACATCCCAAATGGCCACCTGGTGGGGGATGCTGGCTACGCAATGGAACCGTGGATGATGACTCCCATCAGAAATACACACACACCCATGCAGGAACGCCATAATGAGGCACACACACAAACCAAAATCATCATAGAGCATGTGTTTGGGATGCTGAAATCATGATTCCATTGCTTGGACATATCTGGTGGACCCCTGCAGTACTCTCCAGGCACATGTGCCCACATCATCATAGTGTGTGCCATGCTACACAATATGGTCCTGCATAAACAGCTGCAGCAGGGACAGAATGGTGAAGGCCCTCTCAGCCCACCACCATTGCCAAGGGCCCCACAGGCACAGAGGTACTCAGGTCATGAACACCCTGAGCCAGCTCCAGTAGGCAAATGGAGGCTTACCCAGTATGCCCATGCCTTGGCAAAGAGGGAATGTATAGCACACACACTGACAATGTAAGCACGTAGGGACTGACACCTTTCTCCACCTGCACACACAGTAAAAATGGATGGCGCACACACAAGACTACCTATAAATTGTCATGTATAGGCAATCTACTGTGTGCATCCAACATAGGCAGCCCTCAACTATTGCACACACAACAGCCATTGGCACAAGGTAAGTCAACACCTGAACAGTAAATTAAGTTATCAGCATATGCAGATACTGTATGTATAGATTCATAGGTAGGTGCTTGGCCAACTGCCAGAGGCCATTCATAAGGCCAGCCAAAATGTGTCAGCTGTTGCCACACCATTGATTCATTAACCGTCCCTCTGTGGAGCAGAGCCAATGGCGGGATCCCTGGGGTGCATCTACTCTTCCCCATCCACCCTTCAAGGTTTCTCTTGCAGAGTGTTAGTGAGGGGCTCTGTATAATGTAGTTACGGATGTTGTTCCAAAGTATGGGGGGTGTCTATGATAGGAAGCTGTCCCTCCAGCATCTTCCGGTTATTGTTGTGGCAAGGTCAGCTCACTACAGTGTGTGGCCCCCTGTGACATGGATTCCCATAGGTGGAGAATATCCATCAAGCCTGAGTTCGACATGGCTGTATTGGTCAGTGGAGATCATCTCTGGGTAAACGAGATGCCACTGAGTAAAGCAGGAGTTTATTCAGCCCAGCTGCATAGGCCATATGTTGGAGGCCAGTATTCCCCTTGGTGAGGTACATTTGTGGACCCCCCCAGCTGTTGGACGTGTCCTCTGAGGTACATCCCACATGGGTTATTATACCCTATGATGGGACTGATGAGTGATGAGTAAAGGGGCACTATAACCAAAATATGTCTAGATGGGAATCCTTTAGTAGTCAGATGGCCCACATAGAAGGATGTCCTAACTACTGTGGAGATATGATTTTCACAGGGGAGATCACTATCTACCTTATTCCCCAGATACCCCATTACCTTGTCTGTATTAAAGTGGCTGCCGCTCATGTGTTAATATGTGGGTGCCAATTCCACAATGGAATGACCATGCAGTTAGTGGCACTTGGCTGGAGGCCATGTCGTTGGCACCCTGTGATGTTCTCTGTGAGGCCCCTTGAGGGATGTCTGTGTCAGCTGGACTATCAATCATGGCTCCCAGTTTGCAGTCATTGCCAAACATGGTCTGCCATAGTCCACCTGTGTTTGCCTGTACATCTGAGACATATATGCCAAACAGTAGGGCTACCAGGACTGAGTCCTGTGGGACACCAGTCGTGACTGTTCAAGAGTTGAACCTGGAGACCCTAGTCATACCATGTGGTTTCTATGTGTAAGCCCATTAGCAACCCAACCTGTGATGTATGGGTGAATGTACAGGCTGGTGTGTTTATCAATAATACTTGAGTGGGGCATGGTGTCAAAAGCCTTGGTGAGGTCCAGGTAGTATGTGTGAACCACCTCCCCTGTCATCTAACGTCTTGGTGACTGTATGTAAGACGTGAAACAGGTTCAGTACGTATGAACTGCACTCAACCAAGCTGGCCTGGGTTGGGTCACGTGTTCGAAGGTTACCAACGTCATTGTCAATGAATGCCATGAGGATGCAAACCATACCACTGCAGACCAGGCTAGTCAGGCTTATGGGGTGGTAGTTACCATGGTCAGTTGTGATTTCACTGTGATGGAGTGGAATAACCGTTGCCACACGCCATTGTATGGGCATGTAGCCTGTGGAGAGGCTGAGGTAGGAATACTTAATTAGGTGGGGGGCAGGTTGTCTTGTACAGTTTGCAAGATGCAGTCTGGGTCAACATCTGCCTCCATTGATGCTGTGTTCTGCTGTTAGAGAGGGCCATTTCCACCTGTGTGTCTCTGATGTTTGGGATACTGTACCGTTTGGGTAGTGTTGTGGGCTCTTTAGGGGGTGAAGTATGCACCGAATGTATCTGCAAGGATGTTGACGATATCAGTAGGGTCAGCATATTTTGTGCTATATTTCACCGGCACAGTGCAAATCTGTGTGTCACCATGTAGATCCTTGACATAGCCAAAGAAGGCTTTGTGGTTATATTTCAAATCATTGCGTATTCTCCTGCTGATATTAGCCTTGGATGATGTCATGAGGGACCTATGTATCATACTAATCATGGTCACGGATGTCTTCCCTTTGTGGGATTTGCTGTGTGTCTGGAACACTGTCCTACGTCCGTAGTATAGCCTGTTTATTGCAGAGGTCCACCAGACCAGTGTCCTTGTCTAGGAGGAGTGAGTCTTGGTTTACCAGCGATGGCACAATTCATACATCAGTGTAGGTGCTTATAGACTGCATTTGTAAATCTGTCTGTATCTTGAGCAGTGTTTCCCCTTAGCCTGGGGGCTGTGAAACCCCCCCCCCCTCTCACTAGTAGTGTAAATTTAGCTGTAGGAAAGGTATACATTGTGGTATCCGTGGGTGGGAGAGATGCTAGGGTGTGGAAACAGTGAATAGTTCATGGTCAGATCTATCCAGTGACTGGTTAACCTCCACTGTGATGCACCTGTTGCCCATGTTGGCGATGACCACATCTAGTAATTTCCACCCCACGTTAGGGAGGTTACCACCTGATACAAGGCATATGAGGTGATACATTCCAGGAAGTGCTGGTCCTGGAAATGAGTACCGGAGTACATTTCCAGTTAATGGTATGATTGACATCGACCAATGCCAGGGTGTGAGTTAGGACTGTCATGTTCTCCACTGTCTCCAGGTAGGTGGAGTGGAGGTCCTGGGTCATGGAGGGTGATCCATAGCAGGCCACATTCCACATTGCAGTTGTGGCTGATGTTAGCTGCACATGGATGATCACAGAGGTATCATGCTGCCCCACTAACCTGGAGGTGTAGGTATCCCTGATGAATATGGATACAGCCCCTCCATGTCTGTCAGTCCATGTTCTGTGGCTGAAATGTGTGGTATGGGTTGTAATCTGGTAGTGCTGGTGTGCCCTCAGGAGCCTTAAGACAAATTTTAGTTAATGCACAGATGTTGATATTCTCCATCCTGAGGAGTGCTGTGAGTGCATGCATGTTGTGATCACAACCCCTGGTGTTGAGTAGCAAAAACCTCATTGACTCTGCTATTGTGCTGCTTACAGAGCTGGTATTCACCTTCGAGACTCTCCTAAATAAGGGACCATGGGGGCGCCAATAGCCTTGGCCAGTATTCCAAAGTGTAAGGCTGACACATAGGCCAGTATGGTATCAATGCATGCATGTTCCCCATCTGTGCTTGTTTTTTCATCTCCCCTGTAGGTAACCTAGCAGTAAGTAATAGAAAGCCTTATTTATTTATTTAATTTATTTCCAGTTTGATGACCGGGGAGGTCCACTAGGCTCAAGGAGCCCATTTTCATTGGAGGCCCGGGGAGAAAAGCTCCGCATTACATACAAGTAAATCAAACATATAATTATATAAAAAACAAATGTAGAATTATATACTAAGATGTAGCAAATTACAAATTGCAAATGCAAAAAATTAACACTCTTCATAACATGCATACATAGTTGATTAGAGAGCCACTTGCACAGCATATAGTTGAACTGAGGCAGCAGAATAATTTGAACAAAATACTAAAATCTATCAATAGTGTAAATCTTCTGTTAGTAGTTGCAAAGACTTAATATTTGAAAGCTAGTAGTAAGTATAGGTTTTGTAGAGAAATAAAGGTGGAAAGTACTGTGTGTCCTATGTATACATTCAAGATTGTGGTGAAAGAAGGGAGAGGGAGTTGAGCAGTAGAGAAGGAGGCAGTTGTTTAGTAGAAATATATTCTGGTGCAAGCAGAGAGAGGCAGATGTACAGTGGAGAAAGAGGCAGTTGTTTAGTAGCAAAGTGGAATACACAAATGGCAGAGATGATTATCTTAGCTAATTAGCATCATCTCTCAGTATCAACCTTATATGAAGGTAGAAAAGAGAAACATTCCCAGATAGGGAGAGAGAGTAGAGATAGTAAGCTATGTACAGTATTTACATTATATACACTCAAGGTTTTGATGTTATATTATGTTAGATTCAGAGAGGGACAGCTGTAGAGGAAAAACAGCATGATGTAGAGGTACATGAGGAAGTACATGTGTAAGAAGCAATAGCAAGATTAGGTAGGTAGTGCAATTACATTTCCAGTTATGGAAGAGGTAGGAATGGAGCTGGGATTTGAAGTGTTCAAAGTTTTTAGAGATTTGTAGTGAGGGTGGGAGAGAGTTCCATTTTCTGGCTAAGGAAAAGGATAGGAGAAACTGGCCAGCAGGATGTTTTGGATTGTATACAGAAAGTAGATTTAGTTGGGCAGATCTTAGGGGTCTGTGAGGTGTGTAAAATGGTAAGATATTTGTGAGAGCAGGGCATGCAGTAGGTTTAAAGATTAATTTGTGGGCTGTAGTGAGTTGGAGGTAGTCAAGGTAGTTGGGAAGCTCTAGCCAGTTTAGCATGTGGAGAGAGATACAATGGTGGAAGGAGAGGTTAGATTTAATAGCGAATTTAGAGATTTTGTTGTAACAGATTTCTAGTTTTGCAGAGATGGTGGAAGAGAGGTTGGTTAGTAGTGGAGTACCATACAGTAGTGACGGTAGTAAGTAGGTAGTGGTGAGAGTTTGCCTTGTAGAAGGAGAGAGAAAGTGAGAGTTTCTGTATAGCATACCAAGTTTATGATGGGTTTTCCTAATATTTAGTTGGACATGTGTATTGAATTTCAGGTGTTCATCAATGGTAACCCCAAGACGTTTAGCAAAAGGAACAACTTCAATAGTGGAGTTGGTATGGCTGATGATATTGAAGGATTGTTTGTCGAGAGGGATGGCTTTTGAGGGGGAGAAAAGAAGGATTTGGGATTTATTGGCATTAAGGGAGAGATGGTTTTGAAGCATCCAGTTCTCTGCAGTTGTAAAGGCCAGTTGAGATTTTGCCTGGAGCTCGGGAAGGCCAAGAGCAGAGCAGACTAAAATGGAGTCGTCTGCATATTGCACTATTTGAGTGTTTGGAATCTCAGTGTGAAAATCATTGATGAATATATTAAAGAGCATTGGTCCAAGTATAGACCTCTGGGAAACCCCGTTTGGGGTAGGTAGGAAGGATGAGGTACCAGTTTTCCATTTCTCAGCCTGGGATCTGTCAGAGAGATAATGTTTGAACCATGTAAGGGATTTTGGGGAGAGAGTGAAGTTAGAAAGGTGATTCAGAAGATAGGTATGGGAGATAGTGTTGAATGCCTTGGATAGATCGAGAAGGACAGTGGAGACAATTTCTCCAGAGTCACGGGCATGGTTAACTATGTCTAAAAAATAGAGGAGAGCAGTTATTGTACTATGGCCAGGACGGAAGCTGTGTTGTGTAGGGGTGAGGAGTTGATTATTGATGAGGTAGGGCATGAGTTGCAGGTGGATGCATTTTTCAAGGATTTTTTGAAATTGGAGAAAAAATGGCTATTGGTCAGAAGTTAGAGATGTTATTATTTTTTACTCCTTTGTGGAGGGGCAAGATAAAAGCAGTACACCATAACTTGGGGACATAAGATTCCTGGATAGCTCTATTGATGAGAATGCTGATGGGGATGGCGACACCATCTGCAGCGAGCTTGAGAAAGAGTGAGGGAATATTGTCAGGGGCACTGGAGCATGGCTTAAGTTTGGAAATAATCTTTTTGATGTAGGAGGTTGAGACGGGTTTTAGATGAAAAGTGGGGGGAGGATTAGGAGTGGAGGGTTGAGTAGAGGAATGTGAAGTGGGATTGGAAGGAGGGGAGGAGATGTGGTTGGGGAAGGTCTTAGTAAGTTCAGCTATAGAGTTGTTAAAGAAGGAGTTAAAAAGGGTGGCAATTTCTGTTTCAGTTTTATTGTTGTCAGAACAGGGATTGGATTTGGTACCAGGGTGCAAAAGAGAGTTGATGGAGTTCCAGAATTGTTTAGTATTTTTGCAATGGGTAGCCTGCAGTTTGGTGTAATAAGATTTTTTATCATTTGTAATATGCTTTTTGGTTAGATTGTGGAGTTGCTTATATTTCAGGAGGGTAGCAGGGTGTTTATTTTTGTTGTAAAGTTTTCATATCGTGTCTCTTTGTAGTATAAGTGTTTTGGTGTCCTTTGTTAGCCAAGGGGCAGAGTTGGGTTTTATTCGTTTTGTTCTAGGTGGGGCTTGGGTGTTTAGGATGCCTAGGAAGGTAGAGTTGAAGAAGTCTAAGGTCTTATCTAGTGGAAGAGTTTTTAGGTTGTCCCAATTTGTTAGTTTAAGGGTTTTGCAGAATATAGAAGGATTAAAGTTTGTAAAGGTACGAGTGTGAGTGTATTGGTGTCGGTGAGGGGAGTAGTGAGTAGCTCGGTGAATGAAGGCTGGGAGATGGTCATTCATTGTGTCAGGTATTATACCAGAGTGAGAGATCTTATTAGGGTGGGAGACTAAGATCCAGTCCAGAGTGGACCCTGGGGGGGTTGTTTTTGTTAGGTCTGGTAATGCCGTTTGTTAGTTGGGTGAAATTAAATAGATTGATAGATAAGGAGGGATTATTGCTACTGATTCTATTCCAGTCAATGTTCACATCACCTAATATGTATGTCTCAAGTTTAATGTTAGTTGAGGCCCATAAGAGAATGTTTTTTAGAGTTGTAGTATTATCTCCAAGGGGGATATAGATGGCCATCACACAAATACTTTTATAGTTATTCAGTTTGAGAATTCCTATGACTAGTTCAGAATTGTTGAATTGAGGAGTGGGGTTCTGGTAAGGAGAG
Source organism: Protopterus annectens (assembly GCF_019279795.1). Taxonomy (NCBI): domain Eukaryota; kingdom Metazoa; phylum Chordata; order Ceratodontiformes; family Protopteridae; genus Protopterus; species Protopterus annectens. The sequence goes on from NC_056740.1 coordinate 264,602,711, forward strand.
AGGTTCAGTAGGCTATTATAGATTAAGGCTACTCTTCCTCCTTTTTTGTTTTGGCAGTCGCATCTGAGTGCTTGAAAGCCAGGGGGTACAATCTCAGAGTCAGTAATGTGGGGTTTTAGCCATGTCTCTGAGACTGCTACTATATCTGGTAGAGTATGATTTAGCCATGCATGGAAAAGTGCTATTTTGTTTTTTACACTCTGGGTGTTAATGGTAATGAGCTTGAAGTATTTGATGATATTATTTGAAGAGATAGGGAAAGTGTGATTGTTGCTAGTCTTGGGTCCAGGGTTGGGATGAATGTCTCCTGCTAGAGCAAGCCAATTAGAGAAAGAATGGAGCAGGAACTTTGGTTTGAAACTTGTATTTAGTGGGATAGACAATTTTACTTTGGTTGTAAGAGGCTTTAATGAAATGGTTAGAAGTTTTAGTTTAAAATAGTGAAGAGGGTTAGGTTGAAGTAGAGAGGGGGAAATGTTGTGAAAGTGGGAAGTGATGGGGTGGGGATGGAGAAGAGTGCAGGAGGAGAGGGGAGAAAAAGAGGGGGTAGTTTGTAAGAGGACTAGGAGGTTGCATTGAAGACAGTTATTGGAGCAGAATGCTTATAGAGGAGATAAACTTATACAAGTCTTCTAGCTTCCAAGATAGGCTTTTGGAGTGAGTGGGTATCAGTGTTCTGTACGTTTTTGCTCTACTCAACTGTTTCCTGACTACATGGTGAGTTCACACTGTATATTGTGATCTGAAGGTCTGTTTATTCACATATTATGGCTGTGATGGCCTGCACGTTAGAGGTTCACAGATTAGCCTACTATCTGCCCAAGGGCAATTAGAAGCATAGCAACAGTGTGTTAGCCTTCCCTGCACCATTGATGAAGTAACTAAGCATCTGTCAAGCATAGCCAATGAAGCAATTCCAGGCAGAGTTGCTGGAAACTGTTGAAGACTGCTGTTATGGAGGGTGATAGAGGCACTTAGTGATCTAAAGAGGGCATGTTAATGTGGCAATTCAACACCATTCAATTCCCCCAACAGGTCTTGCAGCTAACAAACTGGACAGGCTCCCCCACCCCCTGACTGTATGGTTCTGGGACACATGATGCCAGGGGTGTATAGTCTGTTACCCATTCCCACAACAAGGTTTCCCTTGAAGTGTGTCATTGAGGGGCTATGCCTAATGTAGTTAGGAATGTAATGTATTGTAGCACAGTACATTTGTTATATGTTGTTATTTCAAAAGTATGTGAAGCTCAGTGAGTTTGGGGGCTCCCGCCCTTTGCTTAGCCTAGCTTACACATAGAAATCATCTAAATAGGAAATAGGGGGAAGCAACACTAATGTCAACAGTGTAATGGTTACAGCATCCACATAGTATCTGTACATTCGAGGTTACAATCCAGATAAAGGCAGGGATGTTTATCATGTGCAAAAGTATACCTTAACTACAGATTGCATATATAGGTAGTAATTATCTGTATAATAAAACTACGAATCACCCATATAAACCCATGTGTGCAGGAGAGTACAGTCAACAGAGAATGTAATGTCATGTCAGCACATAGTGAGATGTTACGTCACTGACAGGAATATATCCGGAGTAGTTAGCGGACGTGGAGGTGTTTGCGCGCACAGGTTATACATTACGTTTGTTTAACTGTGTTTAACCGCTGTTATAATGTCACACAAACACTTTTAAACATGCTTACAATTGCTTAAATGAGCCTTATTCTGCAGTAAAAACCATTCAGAAAGCATCGCCGGTGTTAAACCCTGGACCGTGCACACTATAGTCATGGGACATACCACTAAGCCATCTGAGGTGTACACATATTTCATGGTCTTGAGACTACACCTTATAACACATGCATTTCACTGTAATTATCACAAATGGAACAGTGACTTTGTGTACATATGTACAGTACATTGTAATGTACTGTAGTTTGTGAACCAACACATTCCAGTCTACAGATGTATTACTGTTACAAACTAATACGAAATATATATATATATATATATATATATATATATATATATATATATATATATATATATATACATGTCAGTAATGTCTGCACACACACATATATATATATATATATATATATATATATATATATATATATATATATATATATATTATACAGTTACATCAATAGCCATATATAAGCATCTATGAACACACTTCGTGACACAGAAGCACTCCAAAGGAATTGGAGTGTACACAAAACACATGCAGCTCTGGTATTATCACAATTACTATTAACCTAATTCACCATAGAACGGGTGGTTGTTGTGTATGTGAAGATTGGGGTGGGGGAGGAATGATGGGTAATCAATCATGCATCAAGGAGGGCCTGGGTTGGATGTCCAATAAGTGAACTGGAGGGCCATACATGGAGTATGGGGACAATATAAAAAGGACACAAAGCAAGAACCTTACTCATTCATAATACATCCTATCATGTCACATTGCAACACCTACTTTCACAAACATATGAACATTAACATGTATCAGACATATGTACACCAACTGACTGTTACATTTGTTTTCAGTAGTGAGGAATGTCTGTAGTACAATGTATATTCTAAACACCATAACATTTGTGCAGATTTCAGATGCCTTAGTGGTAAAGTCAGTGACTGTGGTGTTCAGGGTCCCGGGTGCAAGGACTGTTAGGTTATTTTGAGGGCCAGAATAAGGGCTTTTGGTTGCAGGTGGATTAAAGCTGCTCACAATCGCGTAAATGTGTGTTATTCACACTTTTCCTACCAGTGTCTACTCTGAGAGGTAAAATAATAACACCTTCCAGGAGTAGAACCCGCAACCACGTACTTCATCCTCAGAGTAACCTAACACTAAGCTACCTGGGATGTACCTCAGGTTAAAACACAAAAGGGAGGAATGTATTGAAATAGGACAACCCGCCATGTACCCAATTAAAGGTGTATGCTCATATATATATATATATATATATATATATATATATATGTATATATATATATATATATATATATATATATATATATAGAGAGAGAGAGAGAGAGAAAGAGATACCTAGAGACATGTCGATATATACAGGTCTACATATATATGTAGATATATAGATAGGTTCGAAACATCTACACATCTATGGAGGTACAGATAAACGTATGCAATAATATATATATCTATATACATACATACACACACACACACACACATATATATATATATGTATACATATATATATATATATATATATATATATATATATATATATATATATATATATATATATATATATATATATATACATACATGTCTGTATGCAGCATCCAAAGGGGTCATATCTGAGTATAACATGGACCATAGGAATCACACATTCTGCCCCCCCAAACAATATGAACATAACATATGAAGAGTATATGCCAATACACTATTACAAATATTTTCCATGGACACAGTCACCAACACAACTGCAATGACTGCAAATATCCATGACAGCATTACACAGACAGCTTTCATTTTGCAAATCGTTATTACATTCGATGTATTGCCAAAAGGATTCAAGGACTAACAGCACCTGCATGCTATACAGGAAGTATTTAATAGTGCCTTAATGAATCAGCCTGCAATTACCATAGTATTAGTCCACTAAGGGATAGGTGTTCACATAGGGAAAGAACACCCACACACATATAGATGTTGTATAAAGGTGGTTCCTACACACCTGCATGTGCTATGTACAGCCACCAACATCTACCCCACAACCGAAATAATTACATCAATACATACTGTCATACCATAACCAATTATTCAACTACTGTACAACATCTGCTGAAACCTTAACATACCTGGACACAGACACACTAACATGGCCCTATGTAAAATAGTTGCCGTTATACAATTGAACAGCTGCTGATGTAACAGGGTTTGTATGAACTAATCCAGTTTCAGAGGGTTGAAAGGTTCGTACACCAGGAAGTTTTACCGAGTACTGATTATTAGCACAGTATGATACACAGTAACAACAAACTAAATATTTCTGGTAAGCACACTGTAAACCCTCTATCATTATATGCATAGCTATGCAGTCTTGAGCTGGTCAAACAACCTGGCCAGACTGAAACATATGCAGAAGTATTAGGAACAGACAAACCCTGCACAATTAGCAATGTTCAGAAGTATAACAACAGTACTCACATTTAGACCAACTCCTCTAGGCATTACACACAATATATTACTGTTCATCTCCATACAGCTGTTGCAATATATTCCAAACAAAACTTCCACACTGTCTTCCTCACAAGTAAGGCAAAGGGACAATGCCCAAGTGGAGTACTCAGTTATACTCCACTGTAGCCATGGTATTGGCTAAGGCAGTAGCAGCGCTGCTGATGTGCATGTAATTAGCTACTTAGGAACACCAATTGGCCATTGGGATAGCACATATTACTAATCTGTAACTATAAAAGGCTGCCTTGTCACCATCTGTATCTACCTGTAGGACAGTACAAAACACTGAAATACGAACTGAAAACGAGTATTACACTAGTTAATAACACCTCCGATTACTAAGATGGTATGTATAACATGTAGTATGTCTGTGTATGTAGTATCTATACTGTAGGAATTACTGTGTAATCAATGCATATAGTGGAAATAGCTATCTTGTAGCGATGTAGTGTTGAGCAGTAGTAATGCTTGTAGTATTCTATGTGTGTACTGCTGTAGGTCACACGGCACACTCCACATACACCACAAGGGATGATATGGGCTTAGAACCCACCAATTCGCTTCCAGCCACTGTCAGTGTCAAGATTGGTCCAACAAGTATGTGCTATAACAGGGGATAGTGTATGTCAATATTATGTAACAGTCGACATATGTATGGCTGTATAAGTAAGATGAACATGTTAAAGGTGAGCTTACTGTGCAAATATGGTGTGCATTGTGGGATATTTTGCCAATAACTATATAATGTACAGTATTCTAGGAAGATCTGTATTCTATTCTATATAGCAGTTCAGTTATGTTATGCAAACAGTAGTTATGTCTATTGGCAATTACAATATTCAGTGACAGGATACATAGCAATAGTATTCATCTGACAGGTTAGCAGCATGATAGCAAAGATAATTGGAAGAGCCAGGTAACTATCCATGCACATAACACATGTAATATCCACCTCTCTACTATCGTTTGCAAGCAATAACAGCTGTGCATGTGTACATGTTATGCAAATGTGTAGTGACCCTTGTTACAGGGCTGGGCCGAATGGCTATGTGCACACCTACATAGAATGGATATTGAGAGTACAAACACACTGGTTGAATTACCAGGTTTGTGTAGCCCAACCTCTCATTGCCAACCTAAGAGCCACCTGCACATACTGTATGTAAGGTAGTGCACAGCACTGGTAATGAAACAGGTTGCATATCATCTTTAACTCCAGTGTAACATCTGCAGTAGGAGTGTAAGATGTAGGAGACAGCTGCCCATGTGTAATAGTCACATCATAGGTGATGGCTCACACTATCTGATTATATCCTCATCATATTGATAGTGGCATCAGAGCCTATTGATACATGACTCTGTTTGGAGAGTGGGTGTTTGTGCCCAACAGAGCTCATGGTCCTGGTGGATATGTGAGTATATACCCAGAATAGGAAACAGGCCTGTAGACACTTGCATCATCTGTAATCAACTAACAGGATGTGATATGCTCCTCAGAGGAGGATTGCTGCTAAAGGTAGCTACAATATTTCTGTAATAGCCAGTGTTGTCACGTCCAGAACACAAATATTTACATGTGAACATCACTGTCTAAAACATCTTCATAGACAATATGTAAACTAAATACAGTACTTGGTACTTGTAGTACTGACTGCTCATACAGGCATGTCCACTAGTCAGCTGCTGGTGTTTCCTAAAGTCAGCTTTGTGTATATGGCCATCCTGGGGGAATGTAATCTCTATGCCATGTACACTGCCAGACCCACCTAACACCATGCCCCACACATTGTCTAGGATGCAGCTACAGGGGTAAGCTGGAAGGCAAGCCTAGTCTACAGCCATGACTGGACTGTACAGTCATGAGGTGTAAGTTAACACATGCAGCCATCAACACAACCAACACATACCCTTACCAGAACACAGTAAGGACACCCACACACACTACCGGAAATCACACACATTCACAGACACATCTAAGTATCTGGCCAAAGAACTGACCCCCCCCAAGCAGGAAGAGACAGACACTGAAATACACAAACTGTATGACATAGTTTGCATAATTGTGCCACATCTTTGAACACATGACTGGAAACATGCCCAACAGTACTCATTTGTGAATGCATACTCTAGCACTATGTTACACACCGACCTATACGAGGGCATACATACTGTCAGCTGCCTGTCTGCCATGATTAGCCACATACTCACACTCAGACACCATTTGAACTATACACATGGCTCTGGCATATTACATGTTGTTGTGCAGGACCTGTGATGCAGTAGCCTGGACTGCATGGAAACACATGTAGGAACTGTCGGGTCTTGTAGCCCATGCAGGTATGTCCCAAGGCCTGGGTAGCATTCTACCATTGACCAGAATGATACTGCAGTACAGGGACAAAAGGATTGTATTCCACAATTGTCTAGTGTAGTGGTGTATGTCACAGGGTATCCAGTATCTGTCATCCTGGGATAACATGCTTTGCCAGACAGAGCCTGCACCTGTCACCCCTGGGAATCTGGAGACTGCCTAGGGCTCATGCTTCCCCTATAGTGCCTTCATCATGCATGGATCAAGTGAGGGTCCACTGCTGTTACAGGGACAGCCAAGCAATAAACTGTGGGTCTCGCTACACAATGATACATGTCAGAAACACAATACGGACACACATATGTCAATCCCTAACATGGAGAACATATCTGTGCAGTGGCTGAGACATGTTTCAACGCTCCAGAGAGCACACCTGCATGACCATGTTATAACACATACCTCACCTCTTTCCCATTATCGTTTATTGGAACACATGGGCTGCAGAATGTCCATATTCCTGAAGGATATGTACACCTCCACGCTAATTGCACTTGCATAACATCAGATGCATTATGCTGAGCAACTACCTTTGTGCCAAAGTGGAATTCAAAATGCACCTTGAGACAGATAACCCACCAGGCTGTGGACTTCCCAACTGTCATAATGTGCTGTAATGGGGAAGATTAGGTCTGAGACAGAACCATAATAATGGCTAGTCAACAATTCCAGTATGAACTGGGAAGACTCCTCATGCACCAACACCTACGCTCAATGCATGTTGGATTCCATCAACCCCACTGACCTGGATCACAGTAGTCACACAAACAGGGCTAACAGTATGCTACACATAGTTAGTCTAAAATGTCATTGTTATGTTTCCTAAGAGCAGAGTGGTGAGTGCCATGGCACCCATGCAGATGGACAAAGAATGTGCAAATGCTGAATCCTACACAAATGAACATTAAGCAGTCACATATGTGCAGTGATTGTGCCATTGAAACAGAACCAGGATTCAACCCAACACATACAAGTAGGCAAACTGGTGGTACCATGCTTTAAACTGTACCACAGAAGGTAGTAACTGTTGCAAGAGTGAACACACATGAGTGTAGGTGATCCCTGGTCAGCCTCAGTAAGATGCAGATACACCATGTAAAACCACTCAAAGCTACTGTGAAACTAATCAGCCACATATTATGAGGCCAAGCACAGAGCATTCTATAGCTGTGTCATTAATAGTAATGGCATCGACAAGACCTGCCGTGCTGCACAGCACTATGGCATTGGAAGTACTACACCTCTAGAAATAGCACCCATTCATCCAGATAGGGTCTCAGAGAACATAAACCCACTCCCACCTCCCCCTTACCCCCAACTGGTACACTTAGTAATATATCCATGTACACTACAGGGCCCCTCTACTAACGACTATGCAGGTACAAGCTGTACTCTCTAAAGCCATACATACAGCTTTCAAGGGACCTGTCAACATCCCAGGGTGTATCCTACACAAATGTAAGAACATTCAGCTATCCACGTACACATCATGTTCAATCATAGCTCCATGTCAGGCTGTGTACACACCTAATGGTGCACAGCATCAGTTATCACAACCCACAAAGGGGGAGACACCATTGATAATGGGACATAGTGCACAACTACCCTGCTGAGTCTGGTCTGTACGGCCATGAACTGTGGTCAATGTAATTGATGTACTCGGTACAGATATAGATGTCAGTAGGGTTGATTCACACTGCATATCATGACCTTGCCAGGTCGTAGGACATCATCACCCATACTGTGTTCCAGCTACACTCAGTAAACTAAGTGTATATTCCCATGTCACAGGAGTGGTTGGCAACTGGACTGCCAGCAGAACCCACACTACAGAAGGTGCCTGACAAATACATGCACATCAAACCAGTGCCAGCCACAGTAATACAGGAATCATTCCTTGTACTCCCCCTCTTTGTTATCTATACCACATAGACTAACACAGAAGGTATCAGCTTATTGATGTTTGCAAATGACTATGAACTAAAGCAATAGTTGACTTATTGTGTGCTGCATTCAACATACAGAAGGGCCTTAGTGTGTCAGATGTGTGATGTGTGATGTATGGCCACATTCTGAAGCTAAGTATTGCAATGTCATCCCCTATGTTACAAACCCTGTACCCATTAACTACCACCTAGGCAGCGGTCAACATAATGGCAACTGTATGGGATGCAGCTGGACAGTACTTCCCTTTGTTAGTTACGTCACCACAAAAGACAGGTAGTCATATGTGGCACCCCTAATCATGACAGGGTGCCATCCAGGAATATAGAGATAACTGCTCAGCCATACTCAACACCCATGTGACCCAGAATAGATCACATATTTCCTTTAAGGGTTATTACCCATGTGTAGATGGCCTACACTGCCTTTCACAATCCCTAGCTGCACTATGTAGCATGCAGCCTACCCTGAATAAAGCCATGTCCAACCCAGAGGTGTTGGACATGCTACACTTAACACATCCTGATCCTAAATAAACACATGCATCATGGACATCCACCTTTCTAGTACAAGGATCACAACATGCCTGACAGATCCCTGTCCCATACACTTAACATACTTTTGCCATACTATGCATCCCTGTCCAGTGAAGCTGCACATCTCCCCTCTCTGTGACATGGTGTGATGAACACATGCCAAATATATCAGTAACCATGTGTATCAGTTCTGTGGCACTGCTTGAACTGGCCACTGAAACTTACCTGTCTGTTGCCTACAGCTAGATAACTTGTCTGCCTAGGCTCATAAATGGCCCAGGGCATATAGCCTACTAGATCACTATGACCATACATGTTATAGTTGATATCCAACCCTGCAAATACCAACAGGCTAGCTATTGTCCCATATGTTACACATGTGCAACACAGGCAATACATGACAGGATGCTACACAGCTGTACAGTGCCACGTAGATGTATATGGCAAAACACATAGATGCTTGCAAGTCTGCAGGGTCACAGTTCATGTCCCTAATGGCTATGTATGACTATATATGTAGCATATACACAGCAATAAGGTTGATTGCACTAATGTGAACACATCCAGGCATGTGCTGATAGGTAAAGTCACCACTACAGGCAAACAGACATGCCCACGTCAAGACAACATCCACATGTTGTATGAGCAATGTCATCACATGGCACACACATATATGGTGATAACATTACATCACCAGTAGGTGTCAAATGTGTGTGACCTAAACATGTCAGTGGTGTTAGTGTCATGTAGAGTTGCAAAGATGTATTTGTAATCTTAATAAATGTGATACACATGTATGTTCAGCTGTACTGCTGTACTTCTCTGTGAGTTACTGTGACCTGTCCCCATCTTTATGTCTTCCAGGTATGCCACATAGCAGACTGCCACCATACAGCCCCTTGGAGGATGAGGTCCTCATCCCATACCTCCTCAACAACTATACAACGCTCTTCAGCCATGTGCCACAGGATGCACAGCAGCGGGAAGCCCTGTGGGAGAAACTCTGCAGGAGGGTAAATAATGTTGACAGTCACAATCACACCTATCAGCAGGTGTGCCGACACTGCACTGACCTGATAAGATGGGTGAAACAGCGTGCTAATGCAATCACCAGGGAACAGGGTGCAACAGGTGGGGGGGGCACTCACCCAGCCCCCACTCACACGTACCGAGGAGCTACTGGCCAACCTGGGGACAGCTGCAGACCTCCATCCACAAGCTTTAGCTGGTATTGTGGAGGTGGGTGTCTCTCAACCACCAAGTCTGGAGTTGCCTGGTAAGTCACTACTGCACATAAAATGCAACTATATATCACATAGTTACATGTTACTGTACAATGCACACATGCCACATACTATAGTCTGCTACTCTATGTATGCACATATGTGCATAATCCATAGCATAGTGTATTGTACTGGCTTATGTGCTAACATGGACATTGCACCCTGTAGCTATCACACAGGTGTGGATAATAATCTTACTGCTGTGACTCCCCTGTTTAGGTACCTCTGGTGTTTTGCAGCGATGGCAGCCTGTGTCAGCTGAGATTGTTATTATTTACTAGGCCTGATAATAATGCACGGAACATATTAATAGCATGTTATCTGCCATAACACACGTACACATAATGTATGGTGGTCCTGTTAATGGACACTGGTCAGACCTGCAATGCACCACAATGTTTACCTATGTGAAACAATTGAAGACTATATGAAACACTTACACTAAACCTTCCAAACTGTCATTGCCAGATGTGTGGACAACAGTGAATACAATGGCGGAGGTGTGTTCCACTGAAGGGACAGTTACTACATATCAGCACTACACATGTTGGGAATACGAACAGTACTGTACAGAGAGCATATATGTGCACACATACTAAATGTGTTGGAGATGGAGTATGCCTGGCCCACAGGATACACCCTTGCAGGGTATACCCTTGCTATGAATGTCACACAATGTCATGTGCTATTGGACATGTCCATGACATGTACTGGGCTGACTGCAACACTGCTCTCCTATCCTGCAAAACATGTCTCACATCCCATACATACCACCCTTTGTCTGCATAACCCTGTCCTCAGTGGGGTATATGACATCTATGGGTGTATGTCATATGGGATAACACTGACATGTGAAGTAAGATGGCCATCACAACCATTGGACTGAACATGTGTATACATGGCCATGGAGGATGGCCAGAGACATGAAGCAACACACACAGTAGAAGTGATGTACATGTGTGTACACCCTGTTGTACACTGGCTCGACACAATACAACTATGGCCTTTGTGTAATGGTGATATTGCAGATGTGAAACACTAAACATCATACAGGCCTGTGCACAGCTTGTGTAGGCATAACATGTAACCACCACATAACATGTCTTGAACATCTGGAGTGTGTCACGACATGGAAGCATTCACCTATACAGTATCAAATACATACATGTGTTGCACAACATCCACATCAAGCCACAGATACTGTACATTCACCTTGCTGGTGTCAGACATCACTGTCATGCCTGCTCCTCATGTGTGTGAGGTTCACAGATGGCATGTGGGACATAGAGTACGTGTAAGTTAGCCATGTGTGGGCATAGTTGCCAGGTATCAGTAATATGGTTGCAGATGTGCAGGGGTGTCAGCCGTATACCTTTCTGTGACCTGTGTCACACATTCCACATTAGGGTTTATTGTGTATACGCCTTGGTGATGTGGGTCACATTCCACATTAGATATGTATTGTATGTGAACAAAGTTATGGCTATGAACTGTCAGTAGCTGACACTGTATAGCATTTGTGAAGCCACATGATGCCCTTCAATGGCTATGCACATCAGCTCAATGTGCAATATGTCCCTGCATATTTGTAAAGTGGACAGACAACATTGCATCAGCTGAAGGCCCATGTTAGTATAACATGTCCCTGCATTGGGACACCATTACCATACTGTAGATTGGAAAGGACACCATTGTGTTACACATGTATGCATGTCATTCAACACGTCAGCAGAAGACATGTCATACTACATGTGATTGGCAAGGTCATTCACCACACAGCAGGCCGGTGTACTGTAAACTTGTGCTGGTCTGTGGCGCCATTGCAAAGTAGGGACAGCCATGTCAAACGTGTGTACAGCCACATGCACAATGTCTACACTTAGCTCAGGGGTAGGCAGAATAATGTTGAACAGACATGCACTGCTTTTGGGGAGATATGCAAGCTAGGGCTCAAGCAAACATAGTATGCAGTCAACATACCCTACAGCTCATGTTCTTACACATAGGGATGGTGGGCAACACAGGGCATCAGTGGCAGATGTACAAAGGTCAGCGATGGTCTGTTCACATGTGGTGTATGCTGCACACACCATGGCAGTGCAGCACAATGGTGCAATGTGCATGCATTGTGTTGCAGGTATGGGGCATAGGCTACTAACACAAATGGTGCAATACAGGTATGTATGCTAACCACCATTATAATTATGTAAGGTGCATGCTGTCTGCTATAACACATGCATGCTGTTGTGTGCAACTCAGGGATGTATGATAAGTACCACTATAATTGTCTACGTTGAAACTATAATTGTCCAAGCTGATTGCCATCTGCCATATCACCAGCATGTAGCATGTGTGTCAGTGTGTCTGTGTTTGTGTCTGTCTCCCTGTGTCTGTCTGTCTGTGTCTGTCTGTGTGTGTGTGTGTGTGTCTGTGTGTGTGTGTGTGTCTGTGTGTGTGTGTGTGTGTGTGTGTGTCTGTCTGTCTGTGAGTCTGTCTGTGTGTCTGTCTGTCTGTCAGTGTGTGTGTGTCTGTCTGTGTGTCTGTCTATCTGTCTGTCTGTGTGTGTGTGTCTGGTATAACTTGTAATGTACAGTCCTTGTCTTCCCCTCACAGGTGTTGATGTAGGTGCATTACCCTCCTATGGTCCACCTGATGTTAGTGTCCCCACAGACTCTAGCAGTGATGATGATAGTATGATTGAGGCACAGGCAGGGTTGTCAAGGGCTGAATCTGTGCCATTGTTTGCCATTCCAACTGTCTCCCCCTCATCCTCACACACAGTTCCCCTGCCTGCACATACCCACATCACCACCTGCCATAGAGGAAGGACAGTTGGCAGGTGGTAGCATGGAACAGAGAAGTGTGGTGACTATGGAAGGTGTGCCTGCACACCATGATCCCAGTCAACAGACTGATGATGTCCCACACAGGCATGTGCCCAGCGCTGCTCATAGGAAGACCACTGGCCAACATGCCCCTGTGAAACCAAGCACATCAGCTGGAGTCACCAGATGCATGATTTGGGCTGTAATGGAGGCACAGGCATGTGCTGAATGGCACAACAGCGAAGGTCTGAGGCATCAGAGTGCTGCTGTCCATTCATTAACTGACAACATCCAGGCACTTGCAAATGCTCACCATCATCTTGCAGATGTGTTGGCTAGAAGATTGAGTGACATGGTGGGAGTCCTTGACCGTGGCATGTCAATCCTCGAGCATGGAATGTCTGTGCTAGAACATCTGGTGGGAATGAGGCATCAGGCACGTGGACGTAGGTCAGCTACATCACCTGTTGAAGGTCTAAGTGAACATGCTACTGCACATGCCCGCTCCCATAGTGGCGATAGCAGCAGCAGTGCAGCTGGTGCTGTGCAGTCTACACCAGGACACAGCAGGCCATGAGCACGTGGACCTGGATGGTCCCAACAGGGAGACAAATCCAGTGGATATGTGTCATCAGACAGTACCCAATCTGGACCTCTGCCTGGTAGTGCCCATGCAACCCCTGGCAAGCGCAGGTCATGTGGCCGTGGCCAAACATCGTGAACTGTGAAACCTGCCTTGTACAGTCTGCAGCTGTCAATATTACCCCTGTGTAGGCCAGCCACATGCCAGACCTGTGTGCATGCATATACACACACCCTGGAAAAAAATAAAGGGCATCTCAACACACACACACGCATACCATCCACACACACCCAATGATATCACAGGCCCGAACACATATGCGTGATGTCATCCAATGGCACAGCCTAGGCTTCTGGCAAACATTATCACCATGTGCATACGATGATGCTTGTACCGTATCCCTGTCATCCACACCATCGGTGCAGGGACTTGTTCATATGGTCTGATGCACAGGGTGAACATACTAGGTAGACAATTGTAGATTAATATTGTTGAGTAGTGTTGACAGGCAGCATACATACCATATACTGCAGTTGTAGAGTGCATTTTGTACATTTGACAGTATGTATCATGTGTAACAACACTAACAGCATGTTGATCCTGATGTTCTGCCTTCCTCTTTCAGGTGTAGTTACATGTGCCAGGGGATGTTGGTGTTTGCGGGAGTCCCATATGTACATGTTGACTACCCACAGGTCAGTATGACAATACCTCCATGCACATTGTAGCTTCCACATCACAGTTATATTCTCCCATGTTTACTGTTCTAATGATCCAAGAGCATGATAGCTGTGTAGTAAGCTACTGTGTTCAGAGACGTCACATCCATAGTAGGTGACACCAGTATAGTTACCTGGAGCTCGGAGTGGGTAAAAGAGTGGTATGCCAGAAGACAAGGGTAAAGGCCAGTGGAAATAGTAGCTTCTCATCGGGAAGCGGTAACACCCACTGCCATGACAGCATGCAAACACTGACACACCCACACACTCAGGGATTCACAGTAACACACACACTGACACACACACACACACACACACACACACACACACACACACACACACACACACACACACACACACACATACTTGCCAGTGTTCAGATGAGAACCCCTGCCTATGTGCATATCATCATTATAGTACTACGCAATTACAAGATGCACCACAGAGATTACACATGTACAGGTAGTTGTAATGGCCTAAGATCAAAGACATCGACAGGGATACTACAGTGCAGTGAGTGTATGTTGGGAGGGGGGTCCATCAGTAGGCTATGTAACAACAGGTCACACCCCAGGGAGTACATGTTAACAGGTGGTTAGTATGCCCGTCTACGATTGCTGATTCCAATAGGGATTCTAGTTTGCTTTGAGTGGATGGGGGGAAGGGGCATTAACATTTCACTATGGTAAAATACAGCCTCACTCCAGGAACTGGACAGCCATACACATGGACAGTCATGCACACACACACACACACACACACACACACACACACACACGCACACACACGCACACACACACACACACACACACACACACACACACACACACACACACACACACTGGCATTCACAAAGATATACACCTATGTTACACACATGCAGACACTTTACATGTGTGAAGTTTAACCACCTGCCTGTGCCTTTCTTTCTACACTTCACTCTGTACTGGTGTCAACAACAGTGCTCAGGAGAGTGTAACATGTGTGATGTATTCCCAACTATATGTGACATATATGGACACACACCCACATGTGCCAGTACTGTGAATCAAACATCAGCCTATCTCATGATAGGTACCACAGAAGTACAGCACTATTGCATCTGGTACAATGCTTACTGACTCTTTCCTTTGACAACTGTGCTGATATATGCACAATATATGCACAGGGGAGGTATTACTGTTACAGGTGTCATGAGGTTTGCCTTCAGTGTCACCCTTACAGCATTCTACATTGTCTGTCTTCCACTTCAATTAACAAAACCCGACCTTAGCAGGTACACAGGTTATTGTAGGACTGGTTGTAACACACCAGTGAGCTGTCCTCAGTAATCATTTATCTGCAAGGAAGCCCCACCACTTAGTAGTCATGTCCAAATATCTGTCCATACCTCATGTATGGCTTACTGTACTTAGAGCATATCACCATATACAGTTGGCAATGTTGAGGCTGTATTGCAACAGCATGATGTACTAAGGCAACAGTCACCTTCAGACATCAGACACTGCACACACATGGAATCTAAACAAACAGCAATACATGTACACATATGTGGTCTACATCAGTACATGCACTAGCAGGTCAAGAGGATACATTCCACACCTTCCCCACTCCATTTGTGAAACATAGCCGAGCATTATACCATAATGGATGTTGTATTCATGTGCTGGTAGGACACCACCACTTTCACTGAGTAGCCATGTGTACATATATTACAACAGCACATATCAGCATGACACACACAGCATTATTCCATGTCATGCTCCTATAAACTGTTGCTTTGACAGTGCCATGGTGAAGCCAGGGCACTATAATGGTCAACAGTGAGCGCATCATATTTGCCACACACACACACACCTCATGTGTACTGGAAAAGTGCCAGCAATTTGCTCTGTTAGAGCTAGGCAGTACACTCATTCAAGCATGTGCAAGGTCTGCGGCTTCTAAACTTCTCACTCCAGCATGTACTGGCTATTGTGTTACTAAGGCTAATGTTCAGACAGCACACAGCATGCATGGCTTGCAATTGATTATATGTAAGAGCTGTGGCCACACATGGCTGTACATGTCATGAACATATCACCTGTGACTACACAGGAACATACAGAGCAGAGCTGGATTTCCCTGAGTCTGTCAATACAGGCTTTGTGTAGGTCCTATGGTCCTGTTATTTGGGTATGTTTGTAGGCATTGCATTAGGTGGACATGTCTAAAGACATACATGCCACATGGGGTATTGTATGATATGATAGGTATCATGGGTGACCAGTAGAGAGGGGATATTACCTCTGTCAACATAGATATCGAACCTTATGTATTGTTAGCATGCTGTCTGCCATGTGCATGTGTGTAATGACTGTAGCCACCTGTATGTAGAAAGGTAAACGTAAGCTATGGTAATGTAATTTATGTTGTATGAGTGTGGGATTTACATATCCAGGGCAGGTACGGTTAGGTCATATCCAACCATAAGGGTGTTGTTTACTGGTGTACAGCAACAGTCGACCGTGTTAATGCTGAAAACATCCGAGGGACCCTGGTATGTGTACAACTGAACTGGTTACAAACAGTGGTATTATTGCATTGCATGACACATTTTGCAGCTGTGTCTGTACATGGGTACTTTGCACAGTTGATGTAGGCCTAGGTACAGTCCACCAATCGAGGGTCATCTGGTGGTCTACCATACTATGTCATACCACATATGGATGTGTGTTGGTAGTCTGGGAACATGCTGGTGGATGTATATGAGGATACAAACTAGAATGCAGTATTTGCCACTGTCACCTGTACCTGAATCATCTGTGATGCATTATGTTGGAGTAGTGATCTTTACATGTGAGTAGCCTTTATGAATATGTGTACACCACCATCTGGAATGGTCCATACCACTGTTATGGCCCACATGTCTGGATCTGAGTTATATGGTGGCAGTGCAATTATGCACTACAGAGCCTTAAGCCAGGTGTTCCTCACTGCACAGATGTCAGTATTCCCCATTGTAGATTCTACATTGAGCAAATGGATTACTAAAGCCACATATCTAGCACGGGTTAGCATAAGCATCCAATGAAATTGTCATGCAGGTGTCAGGGTGTTACATCTGTGTGTAGAACATTTGCCTTGGAATGCGGCTATATGGGTAAATGCAACCTAGGTATTATCCACACACACGTGTAACATGGATGCATGTGCTCTGTGTTGAAGGCTCATCATTCGATCATGACAGCCCAGAATGACAGACACTGAACAACCTCAAAATAACAGCAGGACATTGGCTCATTGTTTTGGTCTAGCAGTTGCCACCCATAACATGACATCACTGCGCATGGCATTAATGTGCTTGGTAGCAAATGCCCCATGTAAGGTGATGGACCAATGGCAGAACTTGTATATATGACCAATGTGAGATATACTTAGGGTAGCAGTCCTGCTAATAATGACAACTACTAACACAGCCGGGAGAGGTCATCTTAACTACTACACCTCAGTACCATTACACAAGGTGGCTCACACATTATACCTGCATATGCCACTGTTCCACGTATAATGCCACTGTCCACAACCTGCTATCAATGTATGCCTTTCAGGGCAGCAAGGTGTGTAACATATGCTGTAGGTAGCATCCGCCTGTGCAACCCAGGTAACCTATTGTCTGTCACGTCCACACATGCATGAATGTGTATACGTAACATATATATGTCAGTACTTTATGTACATGTATGCATGTGTATCACACAGCACAGACACAGATATATCATTTACAGGCCACATACAGGTATCAGGTAGTAAACCAGTATGATGTGCATATATACCGACAGGTAAGATGTACCTAACTGTAAACCTGTGTGTTTACAATAGGAGTCCATTACAATGTGTTCTGTACATGTAAGTGTATGAGCATGCACACTGTGGCCTTCAGTGGTTAGAATCGGAGTGCATCCCAAACAGCCCTGTGCTACTAAGTGTATGAGTGTACCCACTGCCATCTTGTGTAATTTGAGTCAATGCATCCAACAAGCCCTTTGTTACTAAGTGTATGAGCATGCCCTGTATAACCTTGTGTAGTTGTAGTCATACTGCATCCCAAACGGCCATGTCCTACTAAGTGTATGAGCATGCCCAATGTAACCCTGTATAGTGATAGTAGTTGTCCATTCCGCAGATGGTCATACTCCAGTTCAGGTTCCTGTTGTGCTACAACTATACCTCTCAGGCCTACCTGTGGATGGTGTGTCTTGTTTGTGCATACAGGTTGTAATAGACATCTACTTTAAACACACAGGTCTACAGCTACGTACTTCATGACTGTCAGTCTCCTTCTCATTGTCCTCAATTGTAGAGAGGCAGTCTGACTGCCTTGGGATGTGTCATCTCTGTGGCATGTCTCATAACTGCGTAGTACTGTAATAGTGATCCTTAAGCAGGAGTTCCAATCCCACCGCTGACAACTGTGTGTGTGTGTTTGTGTGTGTGACAGCAAATGCCTGAGTGTGTGTGTCAGCAAATGGCTGAGTGTATTTGTGTGTGTCAGCATAGGTTGAGTGTGGTTGTGTGTTTGTATTTGTGTCTGCATCCTGTCATGGCAGTGGGTTTAGCTGCATTCCAAAGAGATACCTCATTTTGCACTGGCCTTTATCCTTGTCAACTGCTATACCTCTCTCTTCCCCCCTCCCCACTGCAAGCTTTACCAGAAAGGCTCATCCAGACTCTGCTACACTTTGCTGTGAAGGAAAGGTTAGTTTGCTGTTATTTTTTGTATTTCTGTATTGCCTTTCTATATTTTGAATACTGTAGTTTGTTTTCTTTACCTTGTGTTTTGCTTGCATTCTGTTTTAACAGCATATTAAAACTTCAAAAGAGACCACAGCTCTCTCTGTTCTGAGTCAGGCAGAATTTTTCCCCTCCCTCCCACTCATTTAAGTTGTCTTGTTAAATACCACTGTCTTTCTAGTTGCCCGCCTCTTATGTTAATCTGACCATATATCTCATTTCTCTCTACTTTCACTGGCTTATGTGAGTAATCACAAAACCATCACTTTTGAAATCCACCCCTTCAATTATTTAAATTTATTGGCCATCCTACAGTATTTCATAGTACCAAAATACAAAAGTAACCACCCCTTTCAGTCCATCTTGCTGTTTTAAAAATAGTAACTCTCCACTAAACCTTAACTTTTTAAACAGGTAAAACTCAAGTTACCTACTTTCATATCTAACTTCTCTAGTGCACACTGCAGAGTGCATTCTTTTCAATCTTACCTTTAAGCATCCCTGTTACTAGCACTTTCTCTAATACCTAAAAAGATCATCTCTACTTGACTCCAAGTAGACTTTTCTCTATCTGTTAAACCTAGCACTTGCTCCTACAGTACTTATTACCTTGATACGGCACTCTTATAGATAGCACCCCAAAAAGGCAAACCCCCATTTCTCGGTCACCCACGTCCCCGGAATCTCTTTTAAAGTTTGTTTGTCTAGTCCTTCTAGCATGTCGAGGGATCAGTTGCTAGTGTCCTCTCCTGCTCAGCTGGTGAACCTGGGAATATTGAGGCAATGTTACAATTGCCTCATGTACAGAGACAACCCTCTCCTCCTCCCACAAAACACAAATACATTGAGAGATGCAACTATAATGGCCAAACTGGAGGCTGAGCTCTCTCAACATAGGACTGGCAAGACCAGTCAGGAGGAGAAGGTTACCACACACACTATAGACCCAGTCTCACAAAGTACCATCACAACCTCAAATCATACACATAAACACACAAAGACATACTGTGGCTCTGATCAAAAATCTACCAAAACAGCAGAGGCCACCAAAGCAGACACCCAAACAACCACCTCCTCAGAACACAACACCTGCAACACATAGACCTCACAGTCAAAGTGTCAAACAGTCACAGCCCTTAAGGCCAAACACAATGCCAGACACACTAGTCATTGGTGACTCCATAGTCAGACACACTGACGTCCCGCTCACCAGACTGAGTAAGGAGAAGGTCACAGTAAGCTGCCTGTCGGGCGCTAGAATCCGCCACATAACGCAAGCGCTCAGGTCTCTCAACAGCAGGTACAAATCTGACTCAGTCATTGTCCACGCTGGTGTAAACGACCTGAGATGTACCTCCTTGGACTACATGAAAAGAGACATTGAGGAGCTCTCTGATTATGTAGCCCAGGCAGGTATGACCCTGACCTTGAGCAGTATCCTACCTTCACCAAGAATGATGCCATAATACAGAGATAAGATGATCAGCTTTAACAATTGGCTTAAACTCTGGTGTCATTCAAAGGGGATCCAATGTCTGTCTGCCTGGGATGACATGCTGGACAAGCCACGCTGCTTCAGCATGAGGGACGGCTTGCACCTGTCACCCTGGGATTCGGATATTGGCAAAGGCTCTTGCCACCCCATAGTGCCTTTTTAGGCAAGGCTCAAATTCTAAACCTACCACCCTAGAACACAAAAAGGAAAAAAACTAAGGGTAATGCTGCTCAATGCCAGAAGTCTAAATCTCAAAATGCATGCACTCGAGGCCCTTCTCAGTATGGAGAACATCGATGTCTGTGCAGTGATAGAAACCAGGTTCAAGGCTCCTGAGAGCACCCCAGCACTATCAGGTTTTACCTCTTATCATGCTCCGCCCCAAAATCCGGACAATACCAAGAAAGGAGGGGGGGTATCCATATTCATCAAGGACACCCACACCTCAAGACTGGTGGCAACGCATGATGCATCGGAGACCATCCAGGTGCAATTAACCATAGGCAAGACTGCTCTGCAAATTGTAGCATGTTACAGGCCACCCTCACAAACTCAGGAACCTCACATGGCCTTCCTGAAAACACTAGAGGGATAAATGTATCACCAAACACCATCATACTAGGTGACTTCAATTACCCTAATATAAACTGGGAACACTACTCAAGCCCAAACACCCTAGCCCAAAAGTTCCTGGAATTCATAAACTCAAATGCCATGGAACAACTAGTCACCATCCCCACAAGAGGAGAAAACATACTTGATCTCATCATCACGAACATGGGAGCACAATGTTCAACACCGAAGTATACCCTCACTGGTGAGATCAGATCACAAACTAATCTCGCTGGAGGTCCTCATCCCACCCCACCTGAAATAAAAAGACCACAGTAAAGAACTTCGAAGCCGACTTCACACTTCTAAAGACTAGTGTGGTCTCCTTTAAGGCCCCGAGCCGGAAAACAGTACTCAAGCTGCTGAATCACTTACAAATGCCTTCTACCAGCACCTGCAGGACTGCATGGATAAGGCAATCCCAAGCAAAACAAAGACTCTTTGTACCAAAGGCAAGCGTCCAGTCTGGTGGACCCCAGCCATAAACAAACTCTACAACAAAAGGAGGAAGCTACTACAAGATAGAGCAAAATCCTTAAAAGGTAAGACACCCTTGATCACTATAAGTAAAAACTAAGAGCTCCCATAAAATCATCCAAAGCAAATTTTGAGAGAAAATAGCTAAAGACTCAAAAGACAATCATAAGGCCTTCTTTAGCTATGTTAGAAACCTGGGAGGAAACTCCCAGATATGCTCAGAACTAGTTCAAAATGATGTGAAGATTACTGATCCTACAGACATTGCCAACATACTGGCTGACAGGTTCAGTGCAAACTTCTCCCAAAAGGAGAGATATCTATACCAAGTGATTGCAGCCCCCCAAACATCTCCAACGCCCAAGTGAGAACTGCTCTCTCCAAAGCAAAAAACACAGCATCCATTGGACCTGATGGTGTCCCCAGCTGTGTGCTCCATGAACTCAACGAGGAATTAAACCCACAGCTAGGACAGCTGTTTAATCATAGTCTTACCTCTGGATGCACTCCAGGGAGTGGCGCACTGCAACTGTAGTCCCACTTCACAAAGGCGGTGCCTCCACTGACCCTGGAAATTACCGGCCCATTAGCTTGACAAGCCTTATCTGCAAAGCCATGGAGAGGATCATAATGGACCTCATAAATAAAGACATAGGGAATTTGCAGACTTTGGATCCATCCCAGTTTGGCTTTGTCAAAGGCAGATCATGCCTTCTAAACTCGAAACAGTCACCAAAGCCATTGATGAAGGAAAGGCAGTCCATACAGCCTACCTCGATCTGGCGAAGGCCTTCGATACAATACCCCACTCGGGTATCATTGAAAAACTCATCAGCTTAAATGTTAACCCATACATCACAAGATGGGTTGCAAACTGGCTGAGTGACAGAACCCACAGGGTCAGAGTTGCTGGCGCCATGTCAGACTCAAAGCCTGTCACAAGTGGTGTACCACAGGGCTCAGTCCTGGGCCCACTCTTGTTTGGCATCTACTTTTCCGAAGTACAAGCAAACACAGGAGGGTTATGGCTGACAAAGTTTGCAGATGACTGCAAACTGGGCCATAGTAGAAACACATCTGACACAGATATCCTTCAGAAGGGTCTCACAGAAACGGATAACTGGTGCCAGAGCCATGGCCTAAAGTTAAATGCCAAAAAATGCATAGTCATACCCTTCGGGAAAAACAAGGTTACCCCTAGCTACCAAATAGGTGGCAATCCACTGAGCACAGAAGAAGTTATCAGGGACCTGGGGACCCAGGTTGATAGTAGTCTGTCATTCGACACCCATGTAGCTAAAGTAGTTAGGAAGACCTTCTACATTGCCCACCTTATCATGAAGGGATTCTCATCTAGATCAAGGAGGTCATAGTCTCCCTATACTCATCACTCATCAGACCAATGATTGAGTACAATGCCCCATTCGGAATGTACCTGACCCGACACTTGCAGCAGCTGGAGAGGCCACAAAAGTTCCTCACCAAAAGGATAAAGGGTCTCAAACATCTGTCCTATGCTGCCCGACTGAAAGAACTCCAGCTCTATTCAGTCGCTTAATTGCTCAGAGGTGACCTTTGCCTAACATACAAGGCCATGTCAAACCCAGATTTGATGAATATGCTTCACCTCAAAAATCTAGATCCATCAGAGCCACAAGGGCGGGAGACTTAAACCTCGACACGGCTATTAATAGGACGTGCTGGAGGGATAGATTCATCACCCAAAGACTCCCTATGCTGTGGAATAAAATCCCGGTATATGTGAGGCAGAGCACCTCGCTGGCCTTGTTCAAGAGAAATCTTGACCAATGGATGGGAGATCGCAGATATACCCCAGGGATTACCTCAGTGTCACTGCTCGACAGAGGCACAGCAAAATAATGGGTATAGTTCCCCATACTAAAGGGGTGGCGTAAGCCACAAAACTATGGGCTAGGCTTGTAAATGCCCTCAGGCAGATAGCCTAGTATGAACCTATGAACCTATAAACCTAAGTAATCGGTCCTGTGATGTCACCAAGCTCAGACGTGGAATCAGTAAGTGTAATTGTATGTGTTCTGTGGCACATATCCCAACTGAATACCACTGTACTAGTTACCATTACATAGGCAAGACGTAGACTGGTATGCACAATACTGGCAAGTGTGTGTGTGTTTGTGTGTGTGACTACCCTGTAGCCAAGCATACACATGTGTAATGTCTTTTAGCACACCATGGTAGCCATCTGCGGTGACCGGTGTCTAGAAAGTATTACATAGTTAGGAATGATAAAGAATACAGAGTCAAACATGACTACAGTTGGGTATGTTATTTTCCTGTTCCACTATCGAGCAGTGACACAGAAGTGGTCACTGGGGTGTAGGTCCATACCCATCATTCCCCCACCCTAACTCCACAATCCCCAGGGTAGATTACATTAGCCATCATTAACCACCCCAAACTCCACATAAACAACAACCATCCCTTCTCTGGTGAACTGCTTATGATTTAAATGTTATAACACAAGAGATGCCAAATGTGTATGTGTGTATATATATATATATATATATATATATATATATATATATATATATATATATATATATATATATATATATGGCTATGGCTGTGTCTGTGTATATGTATATATATATATATATATATATATATATATGTATCTATATATATATATATATATATATATATATATATATATATATATATATATATATATGTGTGTGTGTGTGTGTGTGTGTGTGTACACACCCATAGGTGTAGATATATATATCTATCTATATATATATATATATATATATATATATATATATATATATATATATATGTGTGTGTGTGTGTGTGTAGTTATGACAGTTGTACAGATGTAGACTTGTCTTTGTTGTTTCACAGAGTACAGTACATTCAGGGGTACTGTACATATGCACACAAAGGGACTGTCCCATTTGTTTTCAGTAATGTGGAATACCTGTAATAAGATGTGCATTATAGACTTTGTGCAACATGTGTATAACCCAGATGGCTTAGTGGCATGTCCAGTTACCTCAGTGTGCATGATCCAGGGTTCGAGACCTGCAAGCCTTGTTGATACTGTCAATTAGGACTGCATAAGCCACTTTTAAGCAGGTGTAAATGTGTTTTCGTGACAATAAGCAGTGGGTACATGCAGGTAACAGACATGTACAACCCGTGGTACACTTAGAATGCCCTTTTTTGGCAATCTTGCTGATGTCACCCACCTACAAATACACCTCTGGGACTACTGCAATCAAGTATTCTCTGTAGCACATGCTGTAACTGTGTATTGCTGTAGTGTAATAAACTAGTTAGGTACGGGTTCTCTTCCAAGAGAGACCAACTGTGTGTGTGTCTCTGTTTGCCTGAGACAGAAACAATGCCTTTTAGAGTATGCACGCTATTTACGATTCACATGACCACCTTTGGCAATCCTGTTGATGTCACCCACCTAGAAATACACCTCTAGGAGTGCTGTAATCCAGTATTCTCAGTAGAGTGTGCTGTAACTTTGTATTGCTGCAGTGTGATAAACTAGTTAGGTAGGGGTTCTAGTCCAAAAACGACCAACTGTGTGTGTGTGTCAAGAACAATAATTTTCTAGAGTATGCACACTCTTTACATTCAAATGACCACATTTGGCAATCCTGCTGATGTCACCCACCTAGGAATACACCTCTAGGACTGCTGTAACCCAGTATTCTCCATAGCGCATGCTGTAACTGCATATTACTGTAGTGTGATAACCTAGTTAGCTAGGGGTTCTACTCCAAGAGAGGTCAAGTGTGTGTGTGTGTCTGTCTGCCAGAGACAGGAACTATGCTTTTAGAGTATGCACACTCTTTACAATTCACATGACCATTTTTGGCAATCCTGCTGATGTCACCCACCTAGACATACACCTCTGGGACTCCTGTGATTCAGTAATCTCTGTAGCATGTGCTGTAACTGCATAATGCTGTAGTGTGATACACTAGTTAGGTAGGGGTTTTACTCCAGAACATGGCAGGTGTGTGTGTGTGTTTGACTGTCAGAGCCTTTGTGGAGGTGGCTGTGAGTGTCTAACCACTGGACATGTTGGGGAGTGGGTTTTCTTGTTTTCCTATATGGTGTCCATCTTATATGTCACAATGTCCACCTCACGAGGAGTACAGATGTCACTCAGCCAAGGGTCTGTGTTGGCAAGCCATACCCCTACATCTGGCAAAAGGCCTGGTGAACAAAGTATGCAACTCCACTATTACCGGGAATACATCCTGAACCCATGTGTCATACACAAACACACATGCCTAGAATATCCTGCTATGTTGCTAGTACCCTGCACATTGATGACATATAGTAGGCATGGTGTGATTGCAGTGGGCTGCAGAGGGCATGGCACCCTGTACAGCAGTGCAATAGGCACATACTTGTGGACAATGTGCCTTCACTATGTTCCCCACTGGATGCCTGCAACATATGTGGTGCCATCAAATGTGATCCACAGAGGCCATACAATGTCTTACACATGTGCCCTGTATGGACTGATGCCACTGACACCAGGGAATACCTGTATCATGCTATAAATGCAGGTGCAGGGTCAACCTGCTGACTATAAGCAGGTTCTGCCACACCAGGCAAGTATTGGCATATCGGAGGATGACAGTCTGTGTACACAACATGTGCCAGCAAACCAGGTACACCTGTACATGTCACTGTACATTATTGTGGGACATGCACATCCCAGGCAATGTCCATGTCAAGGACTATCAAACACAGACATGGCATGCATTGCAAAGCTATGGCCATACACAATGGTAACCAGGATGTCAGGACAGTTCATACAATACCCATCTGTGTGGGACACTGCAGACACTACACCCATGTACCACACTGCACACCATTGTCAGGTGGAGTGATGCCAAGGATTACCCCTCACCCAGCTTTGTACAGCCATCTTGCACAGCCAGCCACTACACACCCATGAAGCAATGCACACATGCATGTCAGTACTGGCACCTTGTGTCTGCATGTGGGGTATGATGCGCCCAAACACAGTCACTCCCAGTATAACTCCCATTGGCATACCAACAGATGTCAAAAACGTTCACATACCCTAGCCCATAGAACCTCCGGATATCCCCTGTGGTGCATGTAGTACCTGTGCATTACTGCGGTGTAGCAAACTAAGTGGTTTGGGAGTGTATTGTGGGCCTGGCAAAGAGTGTCAGTGTGAGTCCATTAGAGAGTGTGGTTGTGTTGACAATGACATCCGTTCATGTGGACAGCTATGTGTGCTACACCTAATGTATGTCTAATATATCTCTGTTGCAGATGTCGCACACCAACACACATATATGTTCTATACAGCATAACAACATGTCAGCTTTGTGGCACATGAAGTAACTGCATGCACTTGTAATAGTAATGACTAGTCAGTCAGGGGTTTGAACCCCTGTACTGGTAGGTGCGTGACAGACAATGCTTAGGTTTTAGTCTCCAAGCCCTTCTCTGATGTACTTTGCCTCTGTCTGTCCCTCCCACGCACTCTCTGGTGGATGTGCAGGTGTACACCTGCTCAGCAGCAGCTTGTGCATTGTAAGTGATGGTCATGTTTGGGTGATGGCCTCTGCACATATTGCAGTCCTCCTCTAGCTGATTGCATGTGGAACAGCTGTGATGATATTCCCATAGCCATTCACATGAAAAACACAGTACAATATCTATGAACATCATGTTGGTGTTTCTACATGATAGTTGCTGTGAGTGGTACCTGGATCTAGTGTTTGGTAAACGGCATCACAGATGATATCTGGATGTTCCTCAAACAACATACACAGTGGGAAATAGCCTAAAGACAGGAGGGTGATGTGCCAGACATGACTACAGCATGTAAGTGTAGCTATGCTCCATTGAGACAACTGCCTGTTTAACAAGGTGTGTGTGGTAATGGCTATTCTGCATGTTTTAAAACTGACAAGACAGTACTCTGTTTGTGAGGGGACCCCCATCTGTAGGGCCATCTGTGGACTGGTTAGTGTGTGGAACCATTTGTTTCCTGTGTTACTCACTGAACACATATCTGTGAACAGCAGGAGCATAGTGTGAGGATTGCAGCCAGTACATGGTGATAGTGGTGAGTTACTGCCATCGCATCCCTGACTGGACATATGTCACATGAAACAGTGGTATGACAGACACTTTCTGGGGTTCTCAGTGACATGCCAATAATGGGTCACTGTTCATAGCTGCAGTCACAAGTCTTCTACATGTTGTACAGATGTCATGCAGTATATATGCATGTGTTGTGCTCTTTCTGCAAATGTATACCATCTGTTGTGTTGGGTTGATGGTCATATCTATGCATGCTGTTGTAAGTAATCCTGAATGCTGTTGACTATTACTAAGCCATATCTGTGTTTAAACTGCAACACCATAGGCTGTATGGGTTTGGAGGTCCCGGCAGAACCTCATGTCTCACATCAGCTGGCCATGGCACCAGGCACCAGCACATCTGGGGCCCAGCCCTGGACCTCCACATCTGTTGGCTCTGCACCACCTTCTGGTAGTACCACCACTAAGGATGGGGCTTGTCCCGCCTGGGAGCAGGTCCAGACAGGGACATGTTCGCTGTCGTACAGTCCCAGACGTGGTGCATAGGGGGCTCAATAAGGGGTTAGATATGCCAGCTCAAGGGCAGAGTGTCACATTTACAGGGTGAGACTGCCCCTCCTAGACAGCCCCCAGCACTACCACTTTTGCAGCTGTTTTGGTGCAGTGGTGGCTGCCCATGGCTGGGGACCTTCATCTCACTGTTTCCATCTGGGGCTCATGGGCTTGTGAATGCCGAACAGCCCTCCCTGCCCAAGGTGTATCCCCCCACATGTGTCATATACTGACCCTGTATGCTGTCTTGTCTGTCATCCTACCCTACCTATCCTCCACGAGCATACCTACTCTCCTTCCCCCACATCCCACTTTCACCCTACAGAAAAAAAGGCCAATCGGTTCCTAGAACAACATTTGCCCCATACATAGCTGTCCATTTCATACACGTGTTCACTGGACACATGTAACCCTTTTAATATGCATCACAACATACTCCAGTTGCTCTCACGCCTATCTCTCAAGCGCACGATCCTAGTATGCACATGACTCCTAAATGTTCCAGGCACACGTGATATGGATGACTCCATTGTACACACAATACTACCAGTCCCTCTATGGTTACCCCATTTACCTTTATCATGGTGATGATGTTGCACACAGCACCTTGCAAGAGTACTGTTCTCACATAATGATGGGACAGGAACTATTGTGTTAATGTAAATAATATGCACAGAGTGATGTATATGGCCAATGTACAAATATTTGCGTGTATGACTGACACATTTCTTTCTGAGGGAATCTTGATATTACATAGGACGACACCACTACATAATACAGGCATTGCTGGTGTTTCCCTTTTCATTCCTTTGTAATGCTTTGTTGTCACATGGGATGTTCCTGATATATCTATATATATGTATCTATATGCTGGACATAAACACTCACACATACATCTACATGATGGAATACATTTCCTATACTGTTGAATTACTGCGCTGGATGATATGTTTGTGATAAGGTCCAATGTCTGTAGATCTGCCATGGCTTAGTGGTAAATCACAACAGCTGTGTGTGTCGGGTCCTGGTTTTGAGCCTTGCAGACGCCATTTATTTTGTTGCTGGGCAGAACAAGGCCATTTGCTATGGTGTGATTAAGGCACATTAAAGTAGTTGTGAGCGGGTGTGCATGGGTTTGCGTGGTGCTAAGCAATGCTAATCTCTGGTTACAGTTTCTTACACACAGTTAGTCTCTACGTTGCTTTACCAGTGTAATACTCGCATACTGGTGGCCAAACAGGCTTACACCCACTTGCTCCTGCACATGCAAATGCACTGCATTTGGTGTTTGCATCTGACACTCACGCCCCTGCGTGGGAGTGAAGACTACGATATTACCTTGTGATGCCTATTACATAGGATTACATGCCTACAGTATTGGGAATGGCTGCCCATTAGGCGACAGCATGCCGTTTCACTGTACGGAATCCACGGCCTGTCCAGAGTTTGATTCATATTATTGGTGGGTTCCTCTTACAATCTGCACCCGTCTGGCTAATACATGGGAACTGACACTCTTCAATACAAACAAGTAATTGGGTTTTGGAAGCCACATCCTTCAGCCAAGTCATGCTACTGCATACTTAATATTCTATCATCTTTTTAAGGTTGTCAGTGGAATATGTGCTTTCTGTCCCTATCAGACCTCTCATACGATTGAGGATGTATACAAACTGAATCAGGGACATAGCATAACAACATCAGGGACACATTTAAATTATTGGTGCTATTAACCTGACACATTGACAGACTCAGAGCATATGAATTCATACACATTTTCTGAGGTAAATGATGTTTATAACTCTTAATTGTTGTCGTTATTCATTACGTGTAATTCACCACCTTTCCTCCAAATGCCACTAGTTTTAGGAGGTATTAAGTGGGGCAGAGTTAGAAACCGAATCAAAATCTGGGACGTTCCTGGAAATCGGGGACACTTCAGAGGTATGGTCCCTATTTGTTCCCCCAGTGGTTTATGTCCTGTCCATTGGATGTGCTCTTAGGGGTTGAGAGGTATGGGCATCAGCTATGCCCATTTTGGAATATTACTTACATCCCCGGGGTGGTCCTAATACGACTGTGCCAGCCAACACCTGCACGCCTAGGCCCATAATTGCATACCCATTGTTCCCCCACCTTCCACTCCTCTACAGCACTCATCCTTACTGTGGGTGCAGGTGGGGTATAAACACACCACTACACACTGCCCACTCTCCCCGTGTTGGGACACATGTCGTACATTATGTCGACCCATGGGTTATCAGGCTTGCACAACCTACTGATCCGTGTACATCTACAGGCTGGTTTGATAAGTCATTACAGGGACTGCCTCTGATCATTAATTTTTGGTGTCCCACAAGGGACATCGATGTCTATGTTTCAAGATTAGACCTGGCAGGTCTCTCCCACTGGTAGTATCCTGCCAGTGGTCTGGGAAGCAGTGGTGTGTTTACCTTTATTGTGTGTCTGTATGTCTCACTGGCCTAGCGGGGGCTGGGGGGGGGGTCAATGCTATGTGTTACACATTTCTTTATTGGACCCCTCACCCCCATTGCACGGCCTGTGAACATATGTTACTCATAACTGCTTTATCATATCCTAACTATATACATGTGTATATTTACAGTGGCATATATATATATATATATATATATATATATATATATATATATATATATATATATATATATATATATATATATATATATATATATATATATATATATATATATATATATATATATTTATATATATTTTTTTTATTTTACATTTGTTGACCGGGCTGGTCCAACTGGATATTGAGTCCATTTTCAGTGGAGGCCCGGGGAGAAAAGCTCCAAAAATACTTTCATTTTTAAACAGAATTACAGAGAGTAACATTTTAGTTAATAAGCATTTAAAGTATCAAGTTCTGTCAGGTGCAAAAGTTAGGACATTAACATACTAACAGTCAATATACTTGTGGACTAAAAAAAAAAAATATATATATATATATATATATATGGTTCTACCTGACTTCGTCGACAGCTGAGAAGAACCGGAGCTCCAGAAGATCGAGAATCAAGGGTTGCGTGAAAGATGACAATGCAGAAGACCGACACGGACCAACACACACAACAACCGGGATGCCGAATACGGGGAAAGGCTGTGTGAGTATGCACGGAGTGACGGACGGTAGGTGGTGAGCAAGGGTGGTGTGGGGGGTTGGGGATAGTGGGGGTGGGTTTGGGAGTTAGGTTAGTTAGGGTTAAGAAGTGAGGTTAGGTTAGGTTTAGGGGGTATAGGGAAGGGTTAAGTGAGTTAGGAGGAGGTAGGTAAGTGTGTGGAGCAGTGACGGGACCTTAGGGTTAGGTAAGGTTTAGTGTGGGCTTGTAAGGATTTTGGTGTGCTTGTGTTGTGTGTGTGGTTTGTGGAATGGGGATGTGTTTTGTTTTGTATGGGGTTTCGTGTTTGTGTACCGTCGGTTATTATTTCGTTGTCGGTTGGTAGAACCATATATATATATATATATATATATATATATATATACATTGTTAGAAAAATATGTAATGATAATATGTATGCTTAGTGCATTCGAGGTTTAAAAGGGTTAATACATTTATTCTGTTCACACTGCATGAATTTGCACAGCTATTAGAAACTTAACATGAAGCATTTAATTTCTGCTAATGTCATGAAAATAACGAGACATTTCATTTCTGCTAATGTCATGAAACTTAACAAAGAGATATTCATTTCTGCTTATGCTATGAGAAAGTATGCAGCTGCTAGAAGCATTGATAAAGAAAACAATAGACGCTTGAAAGTATAAACCATAGTCAGCATTACTTGCACCAAAGCTAGAAATGTACCTTGAATCTAGACAAAATGTAACACATGTATTAGAACTGCGAAATTGAAGAATTGAAAAGTTGAAATGGGCTAAAATAAGCCCAAGGCCAGGTTGTTTTTTTCAAAATGTTTTGCAAGCTAGCAAATAATCTGACCTAGTCAGCAATAAGTCTAGTAACAATTTCTGTAGAGCATACAGAAAGCTGTGTCTAACTATGTCAGCAATAGAATAGTAACATTTTCTGTGTGTCATGAAGAGAACTGTATAAGAATAACATACTAATCACCAGTAATTCAGACAAACCTTGTGCCTACATGCTTTGTCTCCTTGCTGCAAGTAATAAAGGGTGCCTTGCTTGAACCTAACGTGTATTGGTCTTTGAAGTTTTTTCCTTTGACAGATTGGTCCTTCGGACCGAAACCTTCTCTTCACCTCAGATCAGACGGCCAGTGGTTGAAACCGTATGGGGAAGAAACCAAATCGGTTCTTCTTATATGGAAAGTCCTCCAACTGAATTGTCGTTCAAAAGAGGCCAGCCACTTTCTGATCTGTGACTGAAGGACGGGTCTCCACGAATCAGTGATCAATCACGTAGGCTCAGGTAAGGAGAATCTACTTTTTTCTGTTTTCTGTTTAGATCAGGGACTAGATGTGTATTGTTTTTGTCAGACTGTATTTTTCTTGCAAGTCAGGGACAAAAAAGATTACTGTCTTGTCATAGATCAGGAGAAACAGAATAAGTAGGCAGTCATTCTGAAGAGACTATAACAAAATCCATGGTACCACGTTAAAAATTAAGAGAAGTTACATAACGATCAAAGGGTAAAACAAAATGGGTAATAATTGCACAAAAAGACCCCAAAATCCGCCGTTAACAGAAGACGCAAAATACATGCAGTCACAGCGCGCCGACAATGTTAGATATTATTCAAAATGGGTTAATAAATACGAATTTGACGGAAAATTAGAAAAATCCCCGCTTATCAAACTTATCAAACAGCTCAAAACCGATTCCAAAGGTCGAGTAAAAAAGCAACGTTGATTAGGAATTCCTCAGGCACACAGGTGGCTTGAGGAAGTAAACCGTAGGGAACAAAAGAACAAAAATTCAAAAGTAATGTTTTTAGATAAGGAGGACAATAACTTAGTAATAGCATCAGTACCTCCGCCTCCCTTACCAGAATATGAAGCAAGTGAACAGGTTAGTCCACCCCCATGATATCCTGTAGTCACTGAAGATAGAGATATTATGAAACTAAAACTGACTAAAGTTAGAGATCCCATCAGGACCAGGTCCCGAACAAAGGCAGGTAACTCAGATGAAGGTATCGAGTTATGGCAAATTGTTAAGAATTCACAATCTATAAGTGAAGAAGAAGAAATATGCCCACTTATAGAAGTACCCAATCCTCAGGCAGGTCAAGACATTCAGGACCCAACTATTTTAGTGTATAGACCTTGGACTCCGGAAGACATCCGGAAAGCCACTGAGGGAATTCCCCATCCAAAGGTTAATTTTAGAAAATTCTCAGAAGATTTACAAGGAATGAGGCTGAGTTATAATCTAAATGGAGAAGAGATAGAAAAGGTAGTTAGACAGATTGTAGGGCCAGATTGGTACATGATTAGCGGGAAGTGGAATCCCCGTGACGCTGCACAAAGACCCCTCCCACACAGCAGCACAGAATTAGACACCAGAGTAAAAGGTCTGACAGACCGCATCTCTGAAAAATGGAAACCTAGGGCAGACTGGACTTGCATTAATCAATGCATCCAACAAGAAGGTGAAACAATTGACCAGTATTATGCCAGATTGTCAGAATGTTTTAATAACCACTGTGGAATGCAGGTTCCTGAAGATCAAACATAAGATTCCCCATATGAACAGCAATTAAAAAAATGCATTCTTAAAGGGCAGTAGTGCACTTATAAGCAGTTTTATTATGAAACACATGGTAGACCATCGTACAAGCAGGTTACAATCATTACTTTAATATGCTAGGCATGCTGAAAGGCATTTTAATAGCAAAATGAAAAAGAAAGCTCAAGTATTTTCTGTAGAAGATGGAGCAGAAGTTTATGTAGTACAGTCTGGGAAAAAAGGCAAGAAAAACGTGCAGGGAAACAAACAATATGATCAACGATCAGAGGACTTTGAAGAGTGGAAGAAGAGGGGAGAGTGTTTTAAATGTGGTAAAAAGGGACATTTGGCAAGGGATTGCAAGAAAAACAAGAAGGCAACAACAGAAGACAAGGAGGGTGAGGACTGACTGTATGGTAGTCAGGAATCACTAGAAGGGGCTAGTGAAGAAAGGACAAATGAGAATGTGATAGAGGGAGTAGAGGAAGTGCAGGAAGTTAGTGACAATGAAGAAAAAGAGATATTAGACATAGCTTTATTGAGCTTGGAGCTCTATTTAGCAGACACAAAACCAGAAGTTACACTCTTAGTAGAAGGGAGGTAAGTCAAATTCTTGTGTTACTCAGGGGCATCACGAACCCTGATACATCCCTCCAAACTGCCAGAAAACATGGAGTCACCTGATTACATACTGGTCAAAGCAGCTAATGGACAGCTGTATCTGGAGCCTCTCTCCCGTAACATTGCAATAACTGATCCAGTTTCAGGATTGACACAGAAAAGCAAAATTGTTGTTTCTGCAAAATGCCCAGTAAACCTCTTTGGCAGAGACCTCATGCAACTATTTGGTATAGCAGTAGTCCCAACCATGCAGGGTATGGAAGCACAGTGACAAATTGATGCCTTTGCAGTGCAATCAGAGGGTGAAATGTTTTATTGGTACAGCCAGGATTTGGTTACGACTGGTCCAGGGACTGTGACCAAAGGGTTAATGAATGTAGCTATCAGCAAGTTCCCCTCCCTTGACATTGATAAGCAATGCCTGTTGCACTGTACCCTGTATTATTGTAACACACCAGGACCTGATAAGGAATATGAGCAAGAATTATTTAAGAATCATGCAAACAGATTGATATTGTGTAACCTGTACTGAGACACAGATGGGAACATTGTAGCCAGCTGTTCATTGCCCCAGGAGTTCTTTGCACTTTATAAATCTAATCGATTACCACATGTTAGCTTAACCAAAAACAGAAATATAGAATGGGCAGACCTAGGAGAAAAAGTCACGAGATGGGAGAAACAGACAGAACTAGAACTGTCAGAACAGGGAATACAAATACAGAAGTTGAACTGGGTAACTCAGACCAACCCAGCTGTGCACTTGCAGTCTAGCGAGGACAGCTGATTGACACTCCTATTAAAGGAGGAAGAGAATGCCTTACGAGACATACCAGAGACTCTCTGGTCAACAGGGAAATCAGATGTAGGACTCATTCGTACAGCAGGACCAGTTACTATCATGCCAAAGTCAGCATTCAGACCACAAAAAAGACAGTATCCCTTAAGAAAAGATGCAGAGGCAGGGATAAAGCCTATTATAGCAGCCTTACTTAAAGGGGGGATACTGGTAGAATCTCCCGATTCACCATGTAACACACCCTTATTTCCAGTTAAAAAGGCCAACGGAGAATGGCGTATGGTCCAGGACTTACAATCTGTAAATGATGCAGTAATATCAAGGGCACCCACAGTGCCAGATCCACACACCCTGTTGAATGATTTGAAACCTCAACCAAAGTATTTTTCTGTGGTAGACATCAGCAACGCATTATTTTCAATACCGATACACCCTGACAGCCGGTATTGGTTTGCATTCACATTTCTGGGGAAAAGGTATACATATATGTGACTACCACAGGGATATTGTGAATGTCCAACAATATTCTCACAAGAAATGGCAAGCAACTTGACGGGATTCACCCCACCAAGAGGCAGTCAGATTTTACTTTATGCTGATGACATCTTGCTGGCAGCCCCCACCCAGCAGGATTGTAGAGAAGATACCATAGCACTTCTACGATTTTTAGCCGCTGAAGGACATAAGGTAAATAAAAGTAAACTGCAGCTTTGGAAAAAACAAGTCAAATACCTGGGATATGTAATATCCAAGGAAGGCAGAACATTAGATGAGGACAGAAAAATAGCAATTTTGCAAGCACCAAAACCCACTACCAAGAAGGAAATGATGTCCTTCCTGGGTACAACTAATTTTTGCCGGAGCTGGATTCCAAACTATGCCTTGGAATCTGCACCTCTGTCTGACCTTATATATAAAAAGCATATGGCAGCGCAGGATTTGTTACAATGGACACCAGAGGCAGAATCTGCATTCTGCAAACTAAAGCAGTTAATAGCATCCTCATTAGTTCTGGGATTGCCAAACTACCATAAACGTTTTTTCCAAACTGTAGATTGTAAGCAGGGTTACATGACATCAGTATTAACACAACAGCATGGGGATAAGCAACGCCCCCATTGCTTACTATTCATCACAACTAGACCCAGTGGCACGGTCCTTACCTCACTGTGTACAAGCAGTAGTTGCAGCTGTAATGGCAGTACAGGCTTCAGCCTCAGTAGTCTTGTTCCACCCTCTCACTTTGAGAGTACCTCATGCAGTCATGATTATTTTATTACAAGAAAAGGTAGCATATCTTTCCCCTGCTAGGCATCTTTCCTGTATGACTATATTGTTGAGCCAACCTCATATGACAATTGAACGATGCATGACTTTAAACCCTTCTACTCTGCTCCCGACCCCTGCAGATGGCACACCGCACAGCTGCTTGCAGGTAATTGAGCAAAAGACACTACCTAGAAAAGATCTCATGGATGTCTCCTTGGATGATGCCGAGGTGACATACTACGTGGATGGCTCGTGCAAAAGGGGTCCTGCAGGACAAAACCCTAGTAGGATATGCAATAGTCTCTGATACTGAGATTATAGAAGCAAAACCTTTACCACACAACTTATCTGCACAGGCAGCAAAATTGATTGCCCTGACACGGGCATGTACCTTAGCAAAGGGCAAATGTGTAAACATTTTTACTGATAGCCAGTATGCTTTTTCTACTGTACATGTTTTTGCGCAACAGTGGAAAAACCGGGGAATGATAACATCTACTGGCAAACCTATAAATCATACTAAGAAATATAAAACACAAACCGCTAACAAATCCAAAGAAAGGAACTGCCAGGCAAAAGGAATAACCACAAGCGATAGCCGGTCACAACCAATTTAATGAAGCGCTTTTCGTCGATACAATGTACAGACTTCCTCAGACAACAACATCAACGTAAATGTCATTTAAATACTAAACCTATCTGCAATTACTCAATCACAGACAATAATTAATTTCTAAGACAACTAATTACTTTTTAAACCCTCCCCTCAAATGTAGCAAAAACATCGGAGGTACAAGGTATCAAGCTCTTCAAGCATGTATATTATTAACTAACTTAGCGCTTGTGGTTATTCCTTTTGCCTGGCAGTTCCTTTCTTTGAAACCTATAAATCATGCACAGTTTATTTTAGATCTTTTAGAATCTATTCAGTTACCTCAGAAAATAGCCATTTGTAAATGCACAGCTCACACCAAGCAACAAGATAGAATTTCAAAAGGTAATGCGAGAGCTGATACAGCTGCAAAACAAGCAGCCACAGAAGTATTTCTTTTAAATGAGGAATTACAACCCTCTGTACATCTCTAGAGAGGGAAAACTGATACTACCCTCTAATTTGTTCTGATATGCAGCTTTGTTGAGCCATGGGCAGTACCATGTCTCAACAGGGGGGATGGTACAGCTGGTGAACCAGGTGTTCACAACGTACGGATTTACAAACTACTCTAAAAAATTTTATTTGATGTGTCAGATTTGTAACAAACATCATGCACAAGGGGTGATAAAGCCCAAGCAAGGGAGTTTCCCTACACCACCATATCTGTTTCACACTATCTGTATGTATTTCATAGAACTGAACAAATGTGAAAATAAGAAGTATTGTCTTGTCATTGTAGATATGTTTTCCAGATGGGTGGAAGCCTTTCCAACCAAAAATGCAGCTACGGTGGCAAAAGTACTTGTCAAGGAAGTCATTCTTAGGTTTGGTATTCCGGAAAGAATCTACAGTGACAATGGTACACACTTTGTAAATCAAACCATACAGCAGTTGAGTAAGCATTTTGGTATTTCTTTAAAAAATCATTGTGCATACCATCCACAATCTGCAGGGCTAGTTGAAAGGCATAATGGTATACTGAAAAACAAACTGAGAAAATTAATAGCTGAGACAGGGAAAAACTGGTTATACTGTTTGCCCCTGGCACTGTTGAGCATGAGAACTGTCCCTACAGCAAAAGGATTGACTCCTTTTGAAAAATTATTTGGAAGGTCTTATTACACACCCCAGTGGAAACTTCTCATGTCATCAGACCAGGAAGCTGATTTCACACTAGTTGAATATATGAAAAAGTTGTTGAGTTCTAAACATCTGTTGCAGTCAAATTCTGTTTCAGATAGAAAACAAACCGAGACATCAGAAGTGGCATTGTCGCCCAGAGATTGGGTGTGGATCAAAAACATCAAGAGGAAGAATTGGTCATCACCAAGGTGGGAAGGTCCCTTCCAGGTGCTTCTTTCAACACCCACTGCAGTCAAGATAGCAGAATGAGTTTCGTGGATACACCTGATGCACTGCAAGCTGGTTAAGAACTTTGAGTTGGACAAAAATCTCACCTCTCCATTGGGGCCCTCAGCACAAAGTCTGGCTACAAAGGGAGGGTCAGATCAATAGGACTGATCCGTCTCAACCCCAGTGAAAAAAACATTGGTGCTGAAGGTCCTATTAGGGCAGAGAGTAAGAGCACATGTCCAAAGAAAAACTGACGGAATCCAGTAAGATCCAAATACACCTACTTGGAAGAGTCGGAGAAAACAGAAATGCAGAACAACCATTTCCACAAAAGTATTGCATAACCATCCTGTTGACTGTACTAGTGACAATAATCTTTTTGTTGTGGCCATTCCTTTTCTCCGCCACACAAGTTGAACTGAACAAGCGTGCAGAGTGGCACCCGAACTTTAACACTTACCAGGCAATCAAATATGTGTATGCTGAAACTTTCAATGTTTTGAATTGCTGGATTTGCACAGCTTTTCCAACAGCATATGGGTGGTTACTGTTAACTTCAGTTCCCCTAGGAGCTAACAAGACCTGGGAAAACCTAATTCATGATACATTAGATGTCACATCACAAGATAAAGTAGCATTGCACTTGTCTGTTCGACAGAAGGGAACTGTGTGTTTTTACAAGAATGATACAGTTCAGGTGGGTTGGAGCAATTGCAATGTGACTGTTCCCTATAGATGCTACACTAAACCTGATAACACCAGATACTATTGCAACACGAGCTATGATACATTTTTTTGAACTGATGCATAGGACAACTGAAGAAGTAAAACATAATGCTGATCTCTATAAGCAACTGTCTATAATTGACAAAAAAAATGTTTCATGCAGAGCCAGGGCATAGTAAAGTTACTACTAAAGTAGAAGATTGTTAATTTGTATGTGGTAGAAAAGCATATAAATGGTTACCTGAGAATTCGTTCGGCAGTTGTTTTTTGGGCTACCTGGTTCCGGCCATACGACACACAGCAGTTTTACCTCAAGGGAAAATTCGGAATGTTCGAGAGATCAAGAAGCCTATCAATCCAGTGGGGCAAATCAATGAGCGCTGGAAAAACCATCATGCTGTGGGCAATGGACTGACACACATGGACTTGAGTGATACTGTTATATCGTGGGCAGATGTACTGCCAGCATATGGAGCAACAAAATCAACCTGGGAAATGAGAAAATTGTCTAAGCTTCTCAAAATAATGAGCAATGCAACCTTTTCTGCCCTAGAACTGGTGACTGATGAACTGACTGCCATGAGAACAGTGGTGCTTCAAAATCGCATGGCTCTTCACTTCACCCTAGCGGTGAGAGGAGGTATGTGCGCTTTAATCCAGGAGGAGTGCGGTTCATATATTCCTGACCACAAATATGAGATAGACAACCATCTTGAGGTAATTTAGCAGGTGTCAGCTATGACCAAACCAGGACCAAATCCATTGATGGACTTTTTCCAGAAATTGTTTGGTGGGTGGGGCAGTATCTTGATGAACATTCTGATTGCCATCTGTGTAGGAATAATCCTACTGGTGGTATCTGTGTGCTGCTGCATCCCCTACATGAAAAGACTGATTAAAGACTTTATAGACATTTCAGTTTCAGAAACCTTATACCAAGACACTGAACTTGAATTGCTAAAAACTGAAAATGCTCTCATGAGCTTAAACTGAATGACTCTCTTAACTGCAAATCCTGAGCGGGAAGAGGTTAGGGGAAGAAAAAACTGTTTATGCTTATCTTGAAAGTAGAATAAAAGTATTAAAAGGGGGGAAATGTTAGAAAAATATGTAATAATAATATGTATGCTTAGTGCATTTGAGGTTTAAAAGGGTTACTACAGTTATTCTGTTCACACTGCATGAATCTGCACAGCTATTAGAAACTTAACAAGAAGAATTTCATTTCTGCTAATGTCATGAAAATAACACGAGACATTTCATTTCTGCTAATGTCATGAAACTTAACAAAGAAATATTCATTTCTACTTATGCTATGAGAAAGTATGCAGCTGCTAGAAGCATTGATAAAGAAAACAATAGACGCTTGATAGTATAAACCATAGTCAGAATTACTTGCACCAAAGCTAGAAATGTACCTTGAATCTAGACAAAATGTAACACATGTATTAGAACTGCACAATTGAAGAACTGAAAAGTTAAAATGGGCTAAAATAAGCCCAAGGCCAGGTTGTTTTTCTCAAAATGTTTTGCAAGCTAGCAAATAATCTAACCTAGTCAGCAATAAGTCTAGTAACATTTTCTGTAGAACATACAGAAAGCTGTGTCTAACTACATCAGCAATAGAATAGTAACATTTTCTGTGTGACATGAAGAGAACTGTATAAGAATAACATACTAATCACTAGTAATTCAGACAAATCTTGTGCCTACATGCTTTGTCTCCTTGCTGCAAGTAATAAAGGGTGCCTTGCTTGAACCTAACGTGTATTGGTCTTTGAAGTGTTTTCCTTTGACAGATATATATATATATATATATATATATATATATATATATATATATATATATATATTTACATTACTATATACAGATATATTTGTATATGTATGCATATATGTATATTTATATTTTTCTGTATATATATATATATATATATATATATATATATATATATATATATATATATATATCTCACAACATATGGGTGTATGGGTGTCTGCATATGTATATATTTATATGTGGGTATGTATCTGTATTCTGTCTCTGTATGTATACATTTGTACTATGGAGAGGGAGAGGCTTATCTCTATGTCGCTATGGGTAGATATGCATACACATACCTCTACATATATACATCTACATCTGGTTATTCCATTCCTTGCCATATAGATTACACTTTGCTGCAGTGGGACTCATAGTGTGTGTGGCTCCTCGTTGGGCAATGCCTCTGCCCAATGAACACATTCGCTTACATCCCTAGCGCTGTCCATATAGGCCCTAATCAGCCAACACCTGCACACCTATACCCATAAGTAGCTACCCATAGTTCCCCCACCCGCACCTCTTCAACAGCACCCATCCTTACTCTGGGTCCTGTTCTGTTCTGGACACACCACTACACGCTGCCCACTCTCCACTTCACGGTACCCATTTCATACAATTGTCTTGGCCCATGGGTCATCAGGGTTTCCCACCCTTGTATTCCGAGTATGCATACACCCCAGCCAGAATGGCCGGTCTATCACCTTCTTTTGATCTTGGCAATTTTTGGTGTGTCCCGCAAGGGACGCTCCAGTCTGTGTTCCAAGATTAGAATACATGGGTGCACTGTGTACCCCCCCACGGTTGTATCCTGCCTGTGGTCTGGGGAGCAGTGGACTCTTTACATTGTTTGTGTGTATGTTTCCCGTGTCCAGTTGGGGGGGGTGGAAGGTCATGCTATGTGTTTCATGTTTCTTGCTTGGGCTCCTCACTTCCACTGGCATAGCCTGTGAACATATGTCATTCTTGTGTGCTGTTTCCTATCATAGCTGTATATCTGTGTATATCTACACACACACACACACACACACACACACACACACACACACACACATATATCTATATATATATATATATATATATAAAATATATATATATATATATATAAAATATATATATATATATATATATATATATATATATATATATATATATACGTATATGTATATGTCTGCAACTATATATATATATATATATATATATATATATATATATATATATATATATATATATATATATATATACATATATATATATATATATATATATATATATATATATATGTGTGTGTGTGTGTGTGTGTCTGTAAAGCAATACATACCCCGCACAAACGCACTTACACATGCTTACTGGTGTTTATATATGCTTTACCTGCTTACTAGTGCCCTATTCATTATGACACTGACACTTCACTCCAGCGGATGCTCTAAACACTACACTTTTGACACTTTTGATTCTGCATGTTTTTCTCTATTTGAATGAATATGATGTGTAACCTACGCTTGGCGGAGGGCAGCAATGCACAGGCACACTGCACTTTGCTTGCACCTTCGCTATTGCTGCAATTCAAATGTATAATAGGGACACGGGGACAGGGAATCTAATTGTGTCAGTTCTAGGGAAAGGGCTCTACATTCCACTATGTGCTTGTGTGTTTACTACTTTGATTTTATTTCACTGTTCATGGACACTCTTGTATGCTTAGCATGCATTTCGGTATTCACGGACACTGACTCACTGACTTACTATTAGGGGCTGGCTCTACTAGTAGGCATAGTAGGTTTTGCAAGTGTCGG
Source organism: Protopterus annectens (assembly GCF_019279795.1). NCBI lineage: Eukaryota > Metazoa > Chordata > Ceratodontiformes > Protopteridae > Protopterus > Protopterus annectens. The sequence continues at coordinate 264,645,930 of NC_056740.1, forward strand.
GGCATGTTTACGCCTCTGTAGAGCACTTGTACACGCCCCTGCACTCGCACACATTTCCTGTACACATCGAGGTTGCAGCGGCGTGCCCTCGTACATATTCATATGGCGCTGCTGCTCCATCTGTAGTGAGGATGCTCAGTGTAAGGCTAAAACCGTCCTTGCTCTGAGATTCTTGAATCCCAGGGATTAGCAAAGACGCCATAATAAAGTTTCCCGATACATACCTTATATATCACATATGCTCTTTTTTTAACTATCATCAATCCAACATTATATAAAATGGTCAATTCCTGCCTTTTCTTAAACCTTTCCTGAGCATTATTCTGCATGTAATGAATACATATAGCACAAGTATATAATAGCCTAGAAGACTTACTTAAAATAGATCTAGTAACAGATGAACTTTGTAATTTTCTATTTGTGGAGAATCCAACTATTCCTGTTATACAGGGCTTACCAAAAGTACAGAAGGACCCACTAAACCCGCCAATGAGACCGATAGTTTCGGGACGAGGATGGGTCACAGAACCCTTATCTATTTTAATAGAAAAAACGTTGCGACCAGCTGTAGATATAAATCCATTTATTTTGAGAGATTCCAAGCAATTTCTCTTGGACCTATATGAGGGAACAAGGATACTACCAGATAATCACCCCTTTTTAATGGTGACTATGGATGTCAAGTCCTTTTTTACTAACATACCCAACCTAGCGGGTATCGAGAGCATACAACATTATTTGACGGACCATACAGATATGCTACCAAGCAGGATAGACTTTAGTTGTCTTCTATTAGAGGTAGTATTGGAAAACAACTTGTTTATGTTCAATGAGAGCCTATATTTACAAAGGGATGGCGTGGCTATGGCCACATCATGTGCCAATAGCTACGCCAACCTAGTGATGGCTTATTGGGAAGAACATAAACTATTCCAAATGGATCTGTATAAAAATATGTCTTCTTTTACAGACATTTTGTTGATGACTTGTTTTTTCTCTGGGCTGGTGATGCAGTAGAATTAGACATATTTTTTCAGCAAGTTAATTTACTATCATCTTTTTTAAAATTTACTATGACAGTCTCTCCTGAAAGTGTAACATTCTTGGATGTTTCTATCCAACGTTTTAGAAATAGTAAATTTAATACAGGAGTGCATAGGAAAGCATGCTATAAGAATACCCTTTTGCACAGGGACAGTATGCACCCTAGTCATATTTTTACCAATATAGTAAAAGGGCAAGCTATACGTGCTTCGAGGTTGAATCCTATACAGACCAATTATATGACGGAATTAGGTGAATTGCGTAATAGACTAATAAATAGGAGATACAGAATGAAAGAAATTCATGAAGCCTTTCAACATACTGAAAGGCTTAGAACAGGTAGAGCATGTCCCATTTTTTCTGAAGAAGGCAGTACATTCTACAGTGAGGACAGTATGAGAGCATCTGTAAGCCATGATAAAAAGCAGAAAGTATCATTGTACTTTACGCAAAATGTCCACCAAACTAAGCAGATTCTTTACAAACACTGGGATATTTTAACTGTGGACCCAGTTATTAAGGAAATTGTCCTGAATCACCCACAATTCCTTTTTAGAAACAAAAAGAATCTGCACAGACTTTTGTGTTTTCCAAGCCAAGAATGTCATTCTACTCCTATGACTTATACAGGTACGCAACCATGTAATAAATGTAATTTCTGTTCTAGTATTAGTACTACCAGCATGATTATACATCCAATTACTACAAAAGTTTTTACTTTTAAAGTTAATGCTAATTGTGAGACTGAACATGTGGTCTATATTGCGAAGTGCATTCCTGCACTGCCTTCTATGTCGGCAAGACCGACAGAAAATTGAAGGATAGAATAAGGGAACACATTTATCAGATACGCATTAGATCTACAATTAATGCTTTATCGAAACATGTTTTAGAGAATGATACTACACATGCATTTAAGTTTTTTGTTATACATATTAATGTACCCAACATTAGAGGTGCGGACATTAAAAATTATACTGAACAAATGGAAACTGGGTGGATTATTAGATTGCAAGTGCATGTCTATCCTGGACTCAGTGACAGGATCCCCCTTAAACCAGCACTCAAAAGTAGAAGAATTAATTTTAAATGAATTCATGCATTTTCACTTTAGTTTTTTATTTTTTATTTTATTTTATATTTATTTTATCTTATGTAATTATTGCTCAGTTGTATGTTGCCATGTTGTGTAAGTCTTTTATATATATATATATATATATATATATATATATATATATATATATATATATATATATATAAATAGTTTTTATTATATATAACTTTTTATATACTTATGTGCAAATATTCATTTGTATTCTTAGTTAATGTTGTTTTGATTTTATGTGGCATACACCTTTAAATGTTTGACTCTGTAAGGAACACCCACTAATTAAGAGCTATGTATATAGGGTGTGTCAGTTCAATGCAATGGTTTTGATGGTTTGAAAAAGCCGCTTGGCGAAAGCGCTTACCCCTTTTATACTTGAATAAAGGTTTTGGAATTATTGAAAGTTTCTAACTTCCAAGTCTGTTTCCAGTTTGCTTGAAGAGACTGTCAGCATTTTACATCTATAAACTGTTTTTTGGTCTGCATAGACTTTAAACATCCTATTTAATGTGGAACTTCGCTTTGGATTTATAGCTTTGGCTGTTTCTTTTACACGCTAGCACAGCTTACCAGCGATCCAGTGAGTGAACTTGTAAGTCAGTATTGTGCCTGGTTTGAACTTGAGCTGATGTTTTATTGATTTTATGCTGACTTTTTTCATTCTTTTGCTCAAGCTCATTTGTGTGCAAGTGGTATTGCTGTTTACTTTTTATATTATTCTGCATGTATTGTTCCCACAGTTTCCATTTATTTTTATATAATTTTCTCCTTCCCCTCTTTAAAAATCCTACTTTCAGTTCTTTTATCTGTTAAAATATTCAGTACTTCAAATACAGTTGGTATAGACTTTCATTTCCATTTCCTAGTAACTGTTTTTTCGCAGCCACTAGAATAAAACTTAACAAGGCCTGGCTTATCATATCTATGCAGTTCTGATCCTGTGTCCCAGCTCAAAATAATTATTTCCTAAGTTACACCCATTTGCACATCCTATTTTTTCTAACACAGCACTTGCAGGGAATTTTTAAAAATCTGGAAAGTCATTACACTCTCAGACTATATGTTCCCAATTACCTCTTTCTTCTCAATCACACTACCGATCTGGGGAAAAATTCTTTGAAGTATGCTTGGGGTAAAAAAATATATATGAAAATATTTCAAAGCAAAAACCCTAAACCTTCTGGACTTTTTTGCATACTTGGGTGCCATACATGGGTCCCTTTCAGAAACCCAAAAGCTCACTTACCTGACTTCCAAAATGTTGAGACAAAAAGGCCGATGACCACAAAACACCGATGTTGTGGGATACTGACTTTCCACTCCAGGTAAGCAACTGCTTGGCTATCCTGCTAAACTTTGCCCCTTACTCCCATGGTAGTGCGATCTTGGAATTGGTATATTTAGTTAAGGGGGTGGTGGTGGGAGGGGTGAATCCCTCAACATGGGTGGGTTTGCTTTCCTTCTGTTTTACTTTTTTGTCAGTATAGCGAAGCGGTTACTTACCTTGAATGGAAAGTCAGTTTTCCGGAAGTCGGTGTTGTGCTGTGGGCCTTTTCGTCTCAGCATTTTGGAAGTCGGGTAAGAGAAACGTTTGGGTTTTTTAAGTCGACCCCCATACATACTTCCTTACATTATTCCTTTGTAAACTGCTTATCCAATCTCTCTTTCCAATCTTTTCTAACCTTCTCCAATAGATTCTTATAGTTATCATGCAATATCTTATATGTCCTACTAATTATCCATTTAACACCAGCTTCTGTTCTAGATGCAACTAAAACTTTACCAGAGAAGGTATACTAGTTATTTGCACCCAATACCTTGGCTCATATACCAATCTTCTTCAGTAAATTCTAGCCCCCTCTTGCCTATTCTCTCTACTCCTACTTGCAGTCATTCTTATTGGCAAAATCTCCTTTCTCCATTCTCTTGTTGGATTATTATTTGAATACTTTCTGCTAATTTATGAATATAATATTATGTATATCTGTTATTAATTTCCTTATGGATCTGCATACAAATTCCTATTCTGTTTCCTTATTTCTTGAATCCCCTCCCCTCACTTCATTGTCATCCCTTTCACTTTGAATTATAACCTTCTACTTGAGTTATATATATATATATATATATATGTATATATATATATATATATATATATATATATATATATATATATATATATATATATATATATACATATATGTCTTAATTGTATAGCTCTAAAATATTCATTCAAATCAGGTAATTCTAAACCACCTTGTTCTGTTGGAAGGATCACCTTCACTTAACTCTTGCCCTCTTCCCCTCCCAGATAAATTCCTTCAGCTCTTTATTAATTATTGTCCCCAACTTCTCTAGTTTTAATAATATGCTGTAAATAAAACTACAGGGACTAAAATCATTTTCACTGATTGTATCTTATTATGCATATCCATAAACAAGAGCTTCTAGGTTCTCAGTTTTTATATTATCTTTTGTTTAATCGCTTCCCACATATCCTTAGCTGCCATAAGAGAAGCCCTTTTAATCCATATTCCTAAATAATTCAGCTTATCTTGTCCCCATAAATATAGGAACTACTGAACCAATTCATGTGTGGTTACTTCATTTTTGGCTATAATCTTTGTTTTGGCTTGATTTATATTACATCCCGAAAGAAGTGAAACTGTTGAACTAAAAAAAAAATTGCCTTGTTGCCCATCCTGTTGTGGTGTGTGGTCTCTTGAGGGAGAGAGAGCCTCCTACAGTAGTTGGTGCCTCCTTTTCACTAGTCCTGGGTCTAATCCATCCTGTTAGTTCCTTGTTGCTGTGGTCTGGATACCTGCTTTTGCCATATTTCACTTCTTGCTGTTGTCAAAATAAAGACCACTACTCAGTTTTCTTGATCAATGTAAGATCCTTGTATTAGGCAGATGCGCACTGCTTAATTGATTGAGTACAGATGGAAATGATCAGAACTTTTATTAGGAATTTTGAGAGTGGATACAGGGTAGAATCACTATGTATGTTTGAGGGTTTGTGTTTATTCTCCATTCCCAGTTGTGAATTACAATTTTATTAAACATACATTTCATTAAAAAGAATTAACTGCTCTCAATATTTAAAATGTGACCTATGTCATCCCACATTTCAGCATTATTAAAGATACATAGTAGCTTTTTTCATTAAATTAACCAGGTATTTTTATATCAGATAGATTTGCTAAGTAGGATAGCTTCCACATTTAATAATTGTTTAGCTTATCAGTTACCTAAACTATTGTTTTCTGTTGTTTTGAATGCTTAAAGAGGTCAACCAAAATCTGCCAAGCTTTTGCTCTGTCTTGATCAGATCTGTATTCTATTTACAATAAAACTAAAAGCATTACTTTTCTGAATAGGTTATTGGTCTCCCTTAAGCTGACATATAGTTTTTTTCCTCTAGAGTTAACTTTTTTTATGCTTGCTGATGGGTAATGGGTTTTCAAAAAAATTATTATTAAAATGATTAGGGAGAAAGTTTTGAAAATCTGATTGGAGGAAAGTCTGGGAGATGGAAAAACAAGGAGCCAATCCCAATGCTTGGAGGTTAGTCCCTTATTTGAATATTCCTGAAAGATTAGTGAGGATTTACCAGCTCAGCAGCTCTTGGAACCTCAATCTGAGTTAAAAGGTTTTTATTTTTATTTTTATTTTTTAACAAATAAAACATGATAAGATACCATGAGCTACCACTACAGAACTATATTTAAGAAAACCAGCAATCAGATCCCATGGACCCACCCACCATTGTCTCTAACTGCCTTTATATAACTGACATGTTGAATGCAATGTATTAGAACACTTGTCCATCTACTTACTTTACTGAATAAATGACTTGCAACTTCAACAATGTGTCTTTATTCCTCCCACAGGGAGGGTATCACAGAGAGAGATCTGTTAGCTAAAGTGATTTCATCTGGAGTAATCATTTGTATTCTGCGTTTGTATTTATCAGGTATAAAATAATATTATCTGCAAATGAAGCCGACTTTTTTTATTACCATGCCCATATTATCCTCGAATTCCTGAATCCCTTATATTCTTTGCCAATGGCTCTAAACAGAAAGTAAATAACAAAAGGGAAAGAAGATTCCACTGCCTTGTTCCTCTCGTCAGAAACAACTTATCAGAGAGGACAATCCTATTTTAACTGTTGCCTCTGATTCTTCATGTATCCTCATAATTAACCTTATTATTGTATCAGGGAATACAAATGCTTCCATTGCCTCACTAATAAAATCCCAGATGACTTTGTTGAATGTTTCCTGTGCATCAAGACCTACCAACAGCAGTAGTATTTTATTACATTCTGCTTTCCGCTGGATCATCATTGTTCTATTAATGCTGCCAAATGTTTACCTCCCTTCTACAATACCACATTGATTGATACCTATTCATTTTGGCACATCTTTGATTTTTTTATAGCTAGTAGAGAGCCAAACACTTTATAAACATAGTTTAAAACTGAAATGGGTCTATACGAAGCTGGGAATGACAGGTCTTTACAGTCGCAGCACTTTTCAAAGATGTTGGCGCTCCCCCTCCTGATAAAATACTGTTAAACAAAGCCTTATAAATCTTTATCAATTTCTTGCCTCCTAACTTCCACAGGAATACCATCTGTTCTTCCCTGCAGATTGATAATACATCACTTAACTGTTAACTGTTGAGCCTCATCTACCTCTAACCTTGACATAATTAAATCTTCCATACATAATTCATTTGTGCTTTTTCATGATTTCCACGTCTCTCCTTTATAATAATTGTCCTAACATTTTCAAAATATCTGTAATACCTCTACAGGATCTCTGGTTATTTTTCTTGCTCATAGGTAGGTACTAGGCTATTGGCCCGAGGGCCTACGTAAGCCTAGCCAACAAGGTTCCCTGGCTTACACCACCCAAGAAAGTTATTTTCCTGTGCCACTGTTGAGCAGAGACACAGAAGTGATCCCTGGAGTGTATTTCCTATTTCCCATCCACTCATCAATATTTTTCTTGAAGAGTGCTAATGAAGAACTTTGCTTGACATAGATGGGTAGCCTGTTCCAGAGCATGGGAAGTCTCTGGGACAGGATTCTGTCCCTCCAGCATGGCCTGTTTATTGTGGTGACAAGGTTTAGGTCCCTAGACATTTAGTTTGGAGGGATTGGAATTTCTTTAGGTGTAGCATGTCCAACAGCTCTGGGTTTGACATAGCTTTATATGTTAGGCAGAGATCACCTCAAAGTAGCCGATATGCTACGAGTAAAGCTGGAGTTTTTTGAGATGGTCAGTGTAGGGCATCTGTTTGAGGCTAGTAATCCTCTTTGTGAGGTACTTCTGTGGCCTTTCCAGCTGCTGCAAATGTCTTGTGAGGTACATTCCAAAAGGGGCGTTGTACTCTATAATGAGTCTAATGAGTGTTGAGTAGAGGAGAACAATGACCTCTTTTTTCCTGGATAAGAACCCTTTTATGATGAGGTGTGCCCACTCTATAATGAGTCTAATGAGTGTCAAGTAGAGGAGAACAATTACCTCTTTTTTCCTGGATGAGAACCCTTTTATGATGAGGTGTGCCACGTTGAAGGACTTCCTGACTACTGTGGTGATGTAACTATCAAAGGAAAGACCAAAGGGGATGATAATGCACTTTTTGGCATTGAGCTTAAAGCCATGGCTCTGACACCAGGTATCTGTCTCAGTGAGGCCCTTCTGTAGGATTTCCACATCATTTGGGGACTCAACTATAGTTCCTAGTTTGCAGTCATCTGCAAACTTCATTAGCCAGAGGCCTTCTGTGTTAGCATGTACTTCAGAGAAGTAGATACCAAACAGGAGAGGTCCCATGACTGAACCCTGTGGTACTCCACTTGTCACTGGTTTGAGGTCAGATTTGGAGTGTGCAACTTTTACAGTGTGGGTTCTGTCTGTGAGCCAGTTGGCAACCCATCTTGTGACGCAGGGATTTATACCTAGTTTAGTGAGTTTAGCTATAAATCCAGAATGGGGGATAGTGTCGAAAGCCTTGGCGAGGTCAAGATAGGCTGTGCAAACCACCTTACCCTCATCTACGGCTTTGGTGACTGCCATTCAGTGGGCACAAAGCCTGATGAGAGGCTATGATTGAACATGGTGCTTAGGTGGGGAGCCAGTTTGTTCTGAAGTTCGTGTAAAATGCAGCCTGGGATGTTGTCCGATCCCATAGATGCTGTGTTTTTGGCTTTAAAGAGTGCAGCGTTTACCTGCGTAGCTGTGATTACAGGGGCTCTGCATTCTTCCTGTATAGATATGGGCCCTTTGGGGGGGGGGGTAAAGTTAGCACTGAACCTATCTGCCAAGATGTTGGCAATATCAGTTGGTTCTGTAATTTTCGTGCCGTTGTGCTGTAACTCAGAGCAGATCTGGGTGTTGCCATTGAGATTCTTTACATAGCTATAGAATGCTTTGTGGTTGCCCTTAGAATCAGTGGCAATTTTGTTAGTTATAGGCTCCCAAAGTTTCCTGATAATCCTTTCCACTACCTGTTGCCTAATATTGTGGTAAAAGTTTTTGTGATCTGGAGTTATTTTCAAAAAATAATTGTTAACAGCAATCTTTGTCAACTCGTGCATATTATCCAAATACTCCTTTAGTTTCTTATTAGCACTCTGCAGTTGCTCGTCTTCATGCTCTGTGAGATTTCCCTTATTTTGCAGTACTTAACCTTTGTCAGTCCCTCTAAATAATGCATATTATTTCTTAACCATATCTCCTTCTATTTTATTTCTACCCTATTTTAAACACCATTTTTATTTTATCCCACTCAGTAGCTATTGCTTCTGAAGAAATTTCTCTTTCCTAATAACTCATGAATAATCTCCATTATCTATTTCTTAAATCCTTCTCTTTTAACAAGTAGGTAGAAAATACCAGTGTCTCATTTTTGCTTTATTACACTGCATTTTTATCTTAGTTGTTATTGTTACGTGATCTGAACTAGTTATTGGATGTATGTTGAAGCTTTTATTCCATGCACGTGCTCCTGTGAAATATAATTTCTGTCTAGCCTAACCCAATTATTATACCTTTGGGAATAATATATATATGTTTGTGAGTGCTCTATTCGAGCTTTTCTGTGCATTTTTGATTTTTTGAGGTTTCTGTGTTCTACAAATAGGAACTGTAATAGTGTGCATTACTATAATTGTCTGTTTACAGTTAAAAGCGTTCTCTAGAATATGCTTCTCCTTGATGTGTTTAAAGCTTCCATTTAGTGGCTACAGCTAGGAACTGTAATTTTTTCCCACCTACCCTCCCTAGTGTTGTGGTGTTCTTATACTTGGTGGCTTTGCAGTTGCCTGCCCATACTGTATATTTGATCTGTGACACTCCTCCCAGTCTAGTGTCATTAGTTCATTCAATCTAACAGAGAACATTTGTGAAGGCCAACCCAGAAAGATTCTTAACGTTTAATTAACTTCTGTTCCAGCTTTCTCCATTTCCACTTTACTGAAAAAAAAATTTACTGAAAAAAAAAAAATTCTAAGCTTGCTTCCTCCCTTTCCTGTGGCAGGTCTTGTCCAGATACGGATTTGCTGTGCCCAGAACTGTTTGTGAGCTCCTGAGCCCACCCCAATTTAACTAGGGTTAAACTATTCCTAGCGCCATAAAGTCTGCTCTTCAAATTTTCCCTTGCAACTAGCCAGCTTTTTAGTTTTAGCACTCGGTTTCTTTGAGCTCAGCACTTGTTCAGACTAAATAAGCTACAAATTACTACAGCACTCAACTTTCCTCACTTGTCAAGAGGAAAACAGTTTTTAGTACTTAATAAATAAGCACCTATCCAGGCATGTCTAAAGGTCAGCTCCCAGTGTTTTCTCTTGTCTACCTGATGAATCTGGGCATCTTGGGACAATGCAGCAATTGCCTCATGCACACAGACAACCCTCTCCTCCTACCACCCAACACTACGACCTGTGAGAGATACACTTATATAGCCAAACTGGAAGCAAAGCTCTCTTCACCAAAGACTGGACTAAACAGTCAAGAGGAGAAGGTAAACACTTGCACTGCACCACACTCATCACATAGTCCCTCAAAACCTACACCACCAAAACACACACACAGAAGCACAAAACACACACCTACATTCTTGGAGGTTCTCAGTAAAAATCTGCCCAAACAACTGAGACCTCCAAAGCAGAAATGCAAGCAACCTCCATCCCCCAACACAACCCAAATGACACATAGCCTGCATACTCAGTGTGTCACTCAACTACAGCCCATAAGGCATAACGTACCCAACACTCTAGTCATAGGTGACTCTATAGTCAGGCACACTGATGTTCCACTCACCAGGCTAAACAAGGAGAAAGTTACTGTCAGCTGCCTGTCGGGTGCCAGGATCCACCACATAATGCATGCACTCAAGTCACTCCACAACAAGTGCAAATATGACTCTGTCATTATCCATGTTGGTGTGAATGACCTGAGACGTACCTCCCTGGACTACATGAAAAGAGACATGGAGGAGCTCTCTGATCTTGTAGCCCAGGCAGGTATGACCCTAGCCCCGAGTAGCATCCTGCCACCACCCAGAATTATACCACAGTACTAGGACAAAATGATTGACTTTAACAATTGGCTAAGCTTCTGGTGTCATTCTAAGGGAATTCAGTATCTGTCTGCCTGGGATGTCATGATCAACAGACCACGCTGCTTTGCCAGAGATGGCCTGCACCTGTCGCCCTTGGGATTCCAGATACTGGCAAAGGCTGTTGCCACCCCTATAGTGCCTTTTTTAGGCAAGGTTCAAATGACAAATCCACCACTGTAACAGGTACAAGCAAGCAAAATCTGAGGGTAATGCTACTCAATGCTAGAAGTCTAAACCTCAAAATGCACTCACTCGAGGCACTCCTTAAAATGGAGAACATTGACATCTGTGCAGTGACAGAGACCTGGTTCAAAGCTCCAGAGAGCACCCCTGCATTACCAGGCTATAATTCATACCACACCTTTCGGCCACCAAACCCGGACCGAAACACTAAAGGTGGAGGTGTGTCCAAATTCATTAAGGATATCCACACCTCCAAGCTAGTTACTCAACATAATGCATCCAAGATTATCCAAGTTCAACTAACTCTGGGCAAAACCACAATCCAGATTGTAGCTTGCTACAGACCCCCACTAGACCCCCACCATACCCCAGGATTCCCACTCCACTTTTCTTGATACACTGAAAAATATAAAGGTACAACCCAACACCCTAATAATGGATGAATTCAACTACCCCACTATTAACTGGGGAAACTACTCGTGTACCAACTCTTTTGCTCAACGTTTTCTGGAAATCATCAATTCCAACGCCTTTCATCAACTTATTCCCACCAGGGGCAGCAATATCCTAAACCTGGTAGTCACCAACATGGGCGACTGGGCTTCCACAGCAGAGGTCAGCTCCTCATTTGTCAGATGTGACAACAAGCTAATCACCCTAGACATCCACATCCTGCTCCCACCCCTCATTAGGAAAACAACCATAAAAAATTCTCCAAAGCCAACTTCACGCTTCTTAAGACAGAAGTGGCAAACTTCAGACACCCATGCAGATGGACAATAGAGGTACAACTGCTGAATCTTACACAAATGCACTTTATAAGCACTTACACAGGTGCATGGATCGTGCTATCCCTAACAGAACCAAGATGCTATCCTCCAAAAAAGGAAGCAAATCTGGTGGTGTTCTGCCATAAACAAACTCTACAACAGAAGAAAGAAACTGTTGAAAAAAAGAGTAAAATCCCTGGTCAGCCTCAGTAAGAAGATGAGATCCCTCATAAAATCCTCCAAAGCTAGTTATGAAAACAAAATTGCCACTGATTCTAAAGACAACCACAAAGCAGTCTATAGCTATGTCAAGAATCTCAATGGCAACACTCAGATCTGCTCTGAGTTACAGCACAATGACACTAATTATACAGAGCCAGCTGATATTGACAACATCCTGGCAGATAGGTTCAGTGCTAGCTTAACCCCCCTCTCACCCCCTAAAGGGCCCATCTTTATACCAGAAGAATGCAAAGTTCCTGTAATCATGGCTGCACAGGTAAAAACCTCACTCTCCAAAGCCAAGAACACAGCATCCATGGGACCAGACAACATTCCAGGCTGCCTTCTACATGAACTACAGAATGAACTGGCACCCCACCTAAATATCATGTTCAATCATAGCCTCACCTCAGGCTTTGTGCCCATTGAATGGCACACTGCAACGGTTATCCCACTCCACAAAGGGGGGGGGGCACAACAGACCCCAGGAACTACCACCCCATTAGCCTGATGAGCCTGATCTGCAAGGCCATGGCACATATTATCATGGAACTCATAAACAATGACATTGGAGATCTCCAAACTCTGGACCCCACACAGTTTGGGTTTGTAAAAGGCAGATCATGTCTCCTAAACCAGATAGACTTCTTTGAATCAGTCACCAAAGCCATAGATGAGGGTAAGGTGGTTCACACAGCCCATCTAGATCTCGCCAAGGTGTTCAACACCATCCCCCACTCTGGAATTATAGATAAACTCATGAAACTAGGTATAAACCCCTATGTCACAAGATGGGTTGCCAATTGGCTTACTGGCAGAACCCACACTGTGAAATTAGCAGACTCCAAATCAGACTTCAGACCACTGACAAGTGGAGTACCACAGGGTTCAGTCCTGGGTCCTGTCCTGTTTGGTATCTACTTCTCTGAAGTACAGGCTAACACAGAAGGTCTTTGGCTAACTAAATTCGCAGATGACTGCAAACTAGGAGCTATAATCGAAACTCATAACGATGTGGACATCCTACAAAAGGGCCTCACTGAGACAGATGCCTGGTGTCCAAGCCATGGTCTCAAGCTCAATGCCAAAAAGTGCATTGTCATCCCCTTTGGTAAAAAATTCTTTATCCATGAACTACAACATAGGTGGTAGTCTACTTAACACTGAAAGTGTGATAAGAGACCTTGGGACACAGGTGGACAGTAGTCTCTCCTTTGATAATCACATCGCCACAGTGGTCAGGAAATCCTTCTATGTGGCACACCTCATCACAAAAGGTTTCTCATCCAGAAAAAAGGAGGTAATTGTTCCCATCTACTCATATCTCATTAGACCCATTATAGAGTTCAACGGCCCTTTTGGTATGTACCTCACAAGACATCTACAACAACTGGAAAGGATGCAAAAATACCTCACAAAGAGGATTACAGGCCTCAAACAGATGCCTTACACAGACCGACTCAAAAAAACTTCAGCTTCACTCCATCGCATATCGCCTACTCAGAGGTGATCTCTGCCTATCATACAAAGCTATGTCAAACCCAGAGCTGTTGGACATGCTTCACTTAAAGAAATCCCAATCCCTCCGAGCTACATGCTCTAGGGACCTAAACCTTGTCACCACAATAAACACAACATGCTGGAGGGATAGATTCCTGTCCCAGAGACTTCCCATACTCTGGAACAGACTACCTATCTATGTCAAACAGAGCTCCTCATTAGCACTCTTCAAGAAAAATCTTGATGATTGGATGGGTAATAGGAAATTCACCCCGGGGTTCACTTCTGTGGTTCTGCTTGACAGGGGCACAGGAAAATAATTTTCTTGGGTGGCAAAAAACAGGGTATCTTTTTGGCTAGGCTTGTATATGCCCTAGGGCCAATAGCCTAGTACCTACCTATGAACCTATGAACCTATAAATTGCTTCTGGGTTCCTACTACTTAATTTATGTCTTACATAGTAAATATTTTCATAAATTTCTTCAGAAATCTATCCCCTTTTGTTATATTTTCCCTTCTATGTCCCACAAATATATCTTCACTGTTTCAAATCAAGTTCCAGTCCCTACCTATAAGAAATATTTCCTGCTGAAAGGTGACTATTTCTCCCCAGATTTTCTTAAGCTCCTTAATAGCAGTTTTTGGTGGAATATAAATACAGGCTAGGATAATCCTCCTGCTTTGTAAATAGCTCCTTACTTATACAAATCTGCTGTTATTATCTTTTTTCCTCTTCTATCACTATTGGAGCTCATGTAGCAATTAATAGAATTATTCCACTCTTCCTTTGTCCTTGATAATCTGCTGAATATTGATCCTGAAATCTTTTCTTTATCAAATTCACATACTCATTTCTTTCCAAATGTGTTGCTTGCAGCATTTCCATTTGCATCTAGATTTGTTACTATAACTCAATACTCTTTCCTTTTTGTCTATACGTGTAAGGCCATGAATGTTCAAGATAATATAGATAGGATGGCAATTAAGATAACAGCTTATTTTTCCCACATGACAGTTTTTTGAATATGCATTTCTAACTTTTGTATTGCATGCATATACAAATGTTTAACATGCTGATCTTTTATAGGATTGTTTCTTGTCATCTCTGTTTGAACCTCTGTTACATTTTTCAATACTTTTTGTTTTAATGAAAACCCACAGAGAAAAAACTAAATACATTTTCAGGAAACCACTATAACCTAATCATGTAGAACAAACACAAAGTTTGGAACAATTGCCCCAAATCTACAGCTATATCCGCAGGCATTACCTAACCTAAAAGTAAGGTTACTCATATTAAAGTGCAAGTTCCAGCCTGTTCTCCCACTGAATGGTGTCTGTTCTTTTCTTATCCCTATTCCCCTCCCAGATGTGAAAAAGAGCTTGTATGCTTTCAGAAAACATAGCCTTTTGGCCCTAAGAAAAAGTGCTCTAGCTATCTTTAAATTAAACCAAATTATACACTCTTTTATTAAATGCATTACATTAATAAGGCTGCTAGGGAAGATGATATTTCTTAGTCACGTCCAGTAATTTTAAACTTTATTTTTCATTAAACTGCTTGTGCTTACACTTTTAAATTTTGCATTTCAATGAACAAAGAATACTCAGAAGTCTGAAGATTAATTGCTTGCAAGTGCAGACAGCTAGTCTCCATGGAAAAGTAGTCAGTGATGCGAGAAATAAAAACAGCTAACAGCTCTGGAGATGCATGAAGGAATGTTTGTCAATTTCTCTCAGCACAGAACTAAATGTACAACTG
The DNA here is from genome assembly GCF_019279795.1 of Protopterus annectens. Taxonomy (NCBI): domain Eukaryota; kingdom Metazoa; phylum Chordata; order Ceratodontiformes; family Protopteridae; genus Protopterus; species Protopterus annectens. The sequence goes on from NC_056740.1 coordinate 264,661,153, forward strand.
CTTTCAGCTGCAGATGTCTTGACTCCTACTGAACATTCGCTAATGGAGAAAAACAAGCTAATATCGCTGCATGTGCAAAACACTTTGCACTTCTCATGGCTTTCATCATTTTGTCTTATTTTGGAAGCCTGCTTGCTTACAAAACACTTGTTTATAGATTAAGCCAAGGGCATTAATCCAGAAATTCACAAAATACAATGAGTTTACTTTTACACCCAACCCCCACTCCAGCAGCCCAAGATCACTGCATATTAACTTTTACCTGCTTTTGTCAAGCCTTTCTTCTCTTTTTTTACACTGTTAAAACTATAAAAAGTACTTGTTTACTTTACTATCTTTGCATACAATCACTGAAAAGACTCCCCTACCACATTTAAAATACCCCTGACTACATACCACACAAAACTGCTTTATTATATAACATGCCATTTATATCATGAAATGGTTTATATAAATACTATTAAGAACATATTTGTTTTCCTTACAGTTATTTTTCCTAAACATTAATGACATAAAGTGGGGTATATGCTTTACAGTCCACCCTCAAGTTTAGCATTCAACAAAAGTCCAATCTTCCTCAGCCACTTTTTCTTGCAAAGCCATGTTTCACAGATGTGATTGATATTTTGTAACCTCACATTTATGCACTAATTTCACTGCTGCTAGTCTTCATCCTGTCAGTCTCCCAACATCAAACCGTGTTTCAAGTCCAGAATACTCCTAATTGTTCTATTCTGCTCATGTGCTTTTTTCTGTCTCTCAAGAATTTTTGTTTGGAACATTTCACAGGCAAAGTCTCTCTATGACCTTTATTGTCAGAAGAATGAGAATCAGAGCCCCCTTCTGTTCAATGGCTTATTTTTTGTTGGATAAACTTGTGTATTTCCTCTTCCGCCTGTTCTGCATCAAAAATGTCTTTGATCATCCAGAAAAAAATATTCTGAAGACAGATAGATAGCAGCTTGAATCTCATACCTAACTCTTGACATTTCCTGATTACTGGGATACATTTTCTTCTCCTCTAACTGGTGTACAGTGAATAATCATTTTCTGCAAACACTCTTCTGTCTCAAAGTTTTAATACTTTTCCCTTCTGCAAAAGTTTTGTTAGGCTCAACTCTTTCTGTAGGTATGATTGCATCTTTATTAATATAAGTCTTGGCAAACACACAATGTGCCCTTTCAATTAAAATGAAAACCACACGTAATGGTGAAGCACTGTGTCACACAAAAAAGACTTTAATCCATTGGTTTAGTGCTTTCAGCCCCAAAATTAGGCCTTTATCAGAACAAACTGTTAAAAAACAGTCCTGCTGTGGTATAGCACAAAATCTTGGGTTTCTCTGCATGCTTTGTCTTCTAACTCTACCATTTTTTGAAACAACTCTAATTGAAAAGTCTCATACTCACTCAGCCTTTTATTCATTTCAGCCTCTGATTTTTCCAGTTTTATCAGTTCATCTGAGTAGCTAGTTAAAGCTTTTTCTATTTTTTCAGCCTTTGTTTTTTGAGTTGATATACTCCTTCAAAAGTTAATTTCTTTTAATCAACTTTGAGTACATTTGATTTATTTTCTTCTAAATTACTGGAAGCCATCTTTTGTGCTAAAGCTGAAGCTTGAACTGCTATTTGCTGAACAGCTGCAGGATACTTTCCTGTCAGAGCTTTTTCTTTCAAAGAGTTTATTTTCACCTTTTCTAGTGTCTTGTTTGCTGGCATTCAGTGTACTTACTTGCCAGTAACTGAATTTTACTCAAGCTGACAGAATTGTAACCTCTTATTTCTCAGTTTCTTTTTTCACACTGGAAGGGCTGAAATTAAGCTATTTATCAGTGTGCAGCCATCTTGGAAGTCCCCTTTATTTATTTGTGAGTTCATTCATTCAATACCAAAGAAACAAAACAAACACAATGTAACAGCAAAAAGTAATAACATAGCATTCTTATTGGCATTTCTTTAAGAAGCATTACATTTACAATTACAACTACAATCTTCAGTTATGTTTTATTCATAATCCAACATTTTATTTATTATTTATTTATTTCCAGTTTGATTACCGGGGAAGTCTACTGGGCCCAGACAGCCTGTTTTTAGTGGAGGCCCGGGGAGAAAAGCTCCGTAAGACAGAATACAGTAAAGATACAAGTCTAGAAAAGTTACAGTTAAAAGAACAAGTTTCAAATATATGAATTCAATGAAAAGCATGAGCAACTTGGTTCATTGTGATAGATCATATGGGTTATACTGTACTGATTCATTTAGACATACATTCATTCATTTAAAGTAAGAAACAATTTACATACATTCATTTGTTTAAAGTAAAAGGCTATTTATAGTATTTACAAAGTTGAAATCATTTGGGAAATAGCTATGGGAGCTACAGAGAGCTTAGGAACACTCTTAGGAAATAGCTATGGGAGTTATAGAGAGCTGAGGAACACAGGAGGAAATCCTCCCAGGGGAATTTGTTTAAACAGAATTAGGTAGGGTGAAAGCAGATACATTTCTATTTGGAGGACAGGTATGTGAATAGCTGGGTTTTGAAATTATCTGAGTTTGGTGTTGTCCTTAGTGTGGAAGGGAGTGAATTCCATTTCTTGCCTAGTGAGAAAGAAAGGAGAAGTTGGCCAGCAGGTCGTTTAGGTTTGTGGATAGTAATTAAGTTTTGGTGTTCAGATCTGAGAGGTCTATTAGGGGTGTAGGGAGGAATGATGTTTGTTAGAGCAGGGAATTTTGTTGGGTGAAATATGAGTCTGTGTGCAGTGGTAAGTTGGAGGTAGTCTTGGTAATTTGTGAGTTCTAGCCAATTCAGAGATTGGAGGGTAAGACAGTGATGGGTGGAATTTTTGACTTTGGTGCAAATTTGGAAATTTTATTATAGCAGTTTTCAAGTTTAGAGGTGATGAAGGAGGTCAGGTTAGTTAGAAGAGGGGTTTTGTACAGTAGGGAAGGAAGAAGGTAAGTAGTGGCCAGAGTATGCCTAGTAGAGGTGGAGAGGAAGTGATTGTTCCTGTATAGCATACCTAACTTTTGGTGGGTTTTCTTTCTATTTTGTAGAATGTGGATATCAAACTTGAGGTGTTCGTCTATGGTAATGCCGAGAAATTTGTCGAAGGGAACCACTTTGATAGGAAAGTTGGTTTGGCTAAGGACTTGAAAGGAACTTTTGTCATATGAGAAAGATTTTGAAGGAGGGAAAAGTAGTATTTTAGATTTGTTTGCATTGAGAGAGAGGTGATTTTGGTGCATCCAGTTCTCAGTAATTGAGAAAGCAGTTTGGGTTTTAGTTAGCAGTTAAGGGAGATTTGCGGCAGAGCAGACTAAAGTTGAGTCATCTGCATATTGAATGGCTTTGGCATCAGAAATAGCAGAGTGAAAATTATTGATAAAGATGTTAAAAAGCATAGGTCCGAGGATAGACCCCTGTGGTACGCCGGTTGGGGTGGGTAAGAAGGAAGAGGAGGCATTCTTCCATTTAACAGCCTGAGTTCTAACAGGTAACTTGAGAACCAGGATAAAGTGTTTTGGGAGAGATATAGGTTTGAGAGATGGTAGAGAAGTTGTTTATGGGAAACAGTGTTGAATGACTTAGAAAGATCTAGTAGAACCTCAGGCTTGATTGACAGTTACTAAGAAGGAGAGTAGTGTGGTTATAAGGGTATGCCCTGGGTGTAAGCCATGTTGGGTAGGGGTAAGAAGTTGGTTTTGGGTCAGAAAAGGCATAAGTTGGAGGTGGATGCATTTTTCTAAGATTTTGGAGATTGGTGAGAGAAGAGGAATGGGGCGGAAGTTTGAGATGTTAGTATTTTTGCCTCTTTTGTGGAGAGGAAGAATAAAGGCAGAATGCCAGAGTTTAGGGACATAGGATTCCTTTATGGATCTATTGATAAGGATGCTGATTGGGAGTGCTATAGCATCAGCAGCACACTTTATGAAGGAGGAGGGAATGTTATCAGGAGCACTGAGGCAAGGTTTAAGTTTGGATAGAAGTCTTTTTATGAAATTAGTACAGACAGGTTTGAGCTCAAGCATAAGGGGAAGGTTATTAGGGGGCATAGAAGGAGAAGAATGATGGACAGGTGGATTATTGTTGGAAAAAGTCTTGGTCAGGTCAGATATTGTTTCTATAAAAAAAATGAGTTAAACTGGGAGGCTAATTTGAGGTCAGATGTACTTGGATCAGGACAGGGGTTATTCTTGGAGCCTGGGTTGAGAAGTTAGTTTACGGAGTACCAGAATTGCTTAGGATTTTTAGTGTTGTTGGACTGGAGCTTAGTATAGTAGGATTTTTTGTCTTTGGTGATTTGTTGTTTTGTAAAGTTTCAGAGCTGTGTGCATTGGAGAAGGGTTCTGGGCAGTTTATTCTTTTGGTAAAGCTTCCAGGATTTGTCCCTTTGATGAATAATGTGTTTTGTTTCTTTGGATAGCCAAGGAGCAATAATAGTTTTTATCCTTTTGTTTCTTAGTGGGGCTAGGGAGTTTAGAGTATCTAGGCAGACAGAATTGAAATGGTCTATGGCTTTGTCAAGAGGAAGGGTTTTTAGAATGTGCCAATTCATTTGTTTGAGAATGATGGAGAAAGTGTTGGGGTTGAATTTGCTAAGGTTGCAAGTGAGAATGTATTGATGTTAATGTGGGGTAGAGTAGCTGAATGGTGAATGAAAGCTGAGAGGTGGTCACTGATGGTATCAGCAATTGTGCCAGAGTTAGTAATTTTATTTGGATAGGTGACTAAGATCCAGTAAAGAATGGATCCTGGGGGATTTGTTTTGCTGGGTCAGGTGATGGAGAGGGTTACTTTAGTAAAGTAATAGAGGTTAATTGATAGGGAGGGTAAGGGGCTGTTGATTTTATTCCAGTCGATGTTTACATCTCCTAGTATGTAAGTTTCATAGTTAATTTCAGTTGAGGTACTTAGGAGAATATCTTCGAAGGTAGAGATATTGTTACCAGGTGAGATATATAGGGTAATGATGCAGACGTTCTTGTGATTATTCATTTTTAGTAGACTGACTGTTAGATCTGTATTATTGAATTGAGGAACTGGAATTTGAAGGGAAATTAAGGTGAGAAGATTAGAATAGATTAAGGCAGTGCTGCTGCCTTTTTTATTTAAGCGGTCACATTTGAGAGTGTGAAATCCTGTGGGTAGGATTTCAGAGTCAGAAATGTGGGGGTTCAGACAGGTTTCAGAGATGGTTATGATGTTGGGTTGGTTATGGCTTAGCCATGCTTAAAATTGGTGTACCTTATTACTGAAACTCTGGGCATTGACTGTGAATAATTTAAGAGTATTGTAGGGGGAAGAAGGGTTAGAGGGAGGTGGAGGGTAGGTGTTGTTTGTGGTTGGATTAGGTCTGGGTTGGGATGAATGTCTCCAGCTAAAAATAGGTTATTGAAGGGAATAATTTTTATGTATTTGGGCTTGAATTTTAAGAGTTTAGGATGATCTAGCATTAGTTTAGGAATAAGTATCTTAGCTGTAGTGGAGATGATTTTAGGAAAGAATAGGTGCAGAGGGTTGGGCTGAAGTAGGGAAGAGGAGACAGAATGGAAGTGAGTGTATGACTGAGGGTGTAGAAGGATTTGTGTGGTAGTTTGAGATGAAGTTGAGACTGGAAGATGGTTGGAGGAATATGAGCTGGCATATCCTAGAGGAATTAGGAGTACAAGGAGGAAGAAGGGGGCCCAGAGGGTTAGGAAAATTAAGGAGAGCATGTCTAGAGATAGGTAGTTTAATGGGTAAAAATTTGTAAGGAGGGAAACAGCTGTGAAGTGAGAGGAGATAGAGAAGGAGAAAAGAGTTATCTTAGTATAATAAGAAAGGGGGAGGGGAATTTAATTGATGAGGTGATATAGAGAGTGATGTGTTTTAAGTGGGGTGGGTGTAAGGAGGAGGGGTAAGGAGGGAAATGATGTTACTGGGTAATTAAGCTGAGTGGGTGGGGAAAGGGTAAAATAAAAGTAGGAGTGCTGCGGGCAGGTGGGAATTGGGGGCAGGGTAGTAGAGCGGAGTGAGCCCACAGGGTGAACAGAGCTGGCAGAGTCAAGGAGGAGGAAGAAGTCAGCAGAAAGTTTATCAGTAAAGCAGAGAACAGATATGAGGTAAGGAGGTACAGGATAGGCACTATGTATGTGAGTTGGAAGGAAGCAGAGGGTTCACTGGCACTAGAAGCTGAAACCGAGCAGTGGTAGATTAATAGAATATAGCCGATTTTAGGTGCTAAAACAGGGCAGAGCTAGGTTAACAGTATTGTTAACATGCACTGAGGTGTAGATAGAGGTTAGACAGACCAGGTAAGTACAAGGGTAGATCTCGGGCACTCAGGGGAAATGGGAAGAAGCCAGGAAAGGAAAGAGGGAATTAAATCCATGGTAGGCTGCTAGCTATTGCTCACTGGGTTGATATACAACAGGGTACTTATAGTAGAATTTCTAATTTACAGTAGGGTACATACACTTATTATTGGCTATTGGGGAGGCAGAGAAGTTACATAAGCACAGCAGGAATTCCTTTATGGAGTCTGTTCAAGGGCAGGGAGCCAGAGTTCTGAGCAGAGGACTGGGAGGCACCTGGAGTGGTAGAGATGCAGCGAGAGCAGACTGTAAGGGGAAGAAATAAAATAAACAGTTGTTACTTTTGATACAATACTTCTGCAAACAGAAGGGGTAGAAAAAGTAGTGGGTTGCCTGGGGATAGGTGAGATGTAAAGGTGTATGCAGGTGGGAGCACAGCAGTACAAACTTTAACCATAGATGTGGAAACACAGTTCTTGACTACAGCTCTTAGGGACAAACATAGAAATAGCAGTAGAAAATAATGAACAATTACGTTTGAAAAATCAGGGAAGGTAGAAGGAGCAGAACAGCTATGGAAATGTTTAATTTGAGCAGCACTGACATATATTAAACAATGGCTACAAATGCAGGATTGAGAAATATGCAGCAGTTGCAAAGCAGGAAAACAACAGTGCAGACAAGAATCCACTCACGGCATTTACATGTGGTTAATTTTACAGTTCAAATATCTAGTCAATATGTATTAGTCAATAGAGATTAAATCATATGACTATGAAATAGAAGTGGGAAGGCAGGCGGGGAACTAGAGGGTAGTCTACCTACCAACTTTAAAGACTACTATGCTGAACATCCTCTCTCAGCCTCTCATCATCAAGGTGTTTAACTGGAGACATCCATTTACTTAAAAACTTTCCCTGAGATTTACAGTCAGTCACCACAGTATGGTAGGCAATTGGGCATGAAGACTGTCCATGAACAGAGTGAATCAGATATCCTCTATGGCCAATCAATATAGGTCCTGACAGTACAAGATAATGGCAGTATAATAAAAAGGAAAGGAAAAACAAGATGGCAAGGTGATTCAGAAATGTAGAAAAAGCATGACTTGATGTGCAATTACCGATATTAATAACTGAAGTGAACTTCTAGTGTACATACAGAGGAGAAGCAAAAATATGCTAGAGGATACTACAGCTTTTAGTGAAGGTTTACTATGCCAGGCTATTATTGCTGTCACTAGCCATGGTGATGCAGATAGCCACTCTTTGAAGTACTGTGTCATCTGACCATGCTTAAAATTGTATGACCTTCACAACATTTTTCATACTTATCTTCATGCTTGAATTACCTATCCCAGTGGATGCAAAAATATGTGGGCCTTTCACTGATCAACAGGGAATAGAGTAGGGTATTCTGCCTTGAGAATATTATATTCTTGATGCCATGCTGCAGCATGGAGGGGGCATATGAGATTTTCATGAACCAAAGAGGAGTAATCCAGCACCATGGGATTTATATGATATAGCCCACTTCTTTGAGGTGTTGGGGGTCATAGACTGCATCAGTGTTGAAATAATGGACTGACTGTGTTACCTAGGAAGAAATTATGTGAACTGTGAAGGCTATCACTTCATCACCTGCCAGGTGGTCTATAGTGCACAGGGTATTACCTAAAATGTGTCTTCAGATCAGTCATGCACCTACCATGACTTTCTTGTATAGCAATGGCACATATGTGATCTTTATCAATGGTTTGTGAGGGGTGGCTTTCCCAACAATAGCAAATATGCCCTGGAGCCCTGGTTGATGACACCTATCTGAAATCCACAGACTGACACAGACAATGGATGCAACTTTGTCCTAGCACAAACTCCTGTCATTGTGGTCATGTATTTTGGATGTTAAAGTTACACTGTCTGGATGTATCTGTTAGTAGCCTGTGATATGATCCCGGCCCATGTGCTATCATATTCTCAGTGTGTGCAATGTTGATAGTGAGACAGCAGTTGCATGAAGTAGGCTGTATGCAGCCAGAACAACTCCCTGCACACCAGGCAGTAGAGTGAGAGCCAAATGAGAAGTCAGAAGACCCAGCAGCAGGGGATTAGCATGCTAGACAGAGATAGAAGCAGTATAAAGTGGTACTTGCAAAGAGGCAGTGGCTGGCGCTTTGCTTTGGCCCATAAAAAGCATATATACTACACCAATATATGATGCATGTAAACCCAATATTAAACTGTGCTTACCCTTACACATACTGGACATGCTGTACATCAGACATAGATAATCCAAGTAATAAAGTACAAAGGGCAAGGCACTGTTATCATTTGAACAGAATGGGTGTTCAGTGTTGCTCACAGGTGTGAGTGCTGTAGAAAGAGAAAATAACTGAGTGCACTGTTTATTTGAGTTGAGAGTGGGAAGGACTACTGCAAAATGCTCTGGGAGTCTTATTAGGTGTTGCAGCATTGTGATCATGCATGGAAGACGTACAGTCATTCCATGCATTCCCCCATCCATGGGAGCTCCCTCTCCCAGGAGTGTGACAGATAGTAAGATAGGTGTGACCAGAGGAAGGTTTGTGACATGACTTTGAGAGGCATCCTGTACCAGAGATGACAATGTAATGAGCACCATGACCTATAGGATGTCTTGTCCTGCTTGTATGCATTTCCATACTCAAAGTCCCCATGGAGGTAGTAGCACTAGGTGACTGTGACCTTGGCCTTTCATGCCTATGGTGACAACCATGAGTAAACGGAGGGGTGGAGCAGTTGTGATCCTGAACTGGCACAAGACCAGAAATACAGGAGCTCTTGCTATGCACTATGAGGCAATCAGTCTTTTCAAAATTGTCACACATACAGGACATGCACTCCACCAGATCATCAAGCACACCCTGCAATACATGTACATCTATAAAAAGGCTGAGGTGTTAGTGGCCTGTGTCTCCATAATGGACCTGTGCATTTGTTAGCCTGCAGACATTGACTGAGCTAGTTCTGGGGGAAGGTGGTACTTATGTCATCCACACTCATGAGGTCATCCTAATACCCAATGGAGCTTGAAGCAGATATAGATGGCTGAGACACAGGGAGTGGGACACTGTCTTAACTTTGTGTGTCCACACCAACCTGTCTGTAATGCAGAGTCTTTGTATCTTGGGTGATGTCCACAGGCACAGAGGCTGTGTCTATAGGCTAGATAGAGGATATGGTCTGCACACTCCCTGTGATCAACAGTGGCACTATTCTCTATGACAATGTCAGCTGTTCACTGCGATCATGGTCTGAGTCAGACTTTTCTCAAACAACTGGCAGTGGAATATCCACTGAGGTGAAGCCAGAATAGACATCACCTGTGAAGACATCAAATGACAATGCTCCATATATGTATAACCCATCACCTGTACTTTATTCCAGTGCAGAATTAATATTCACAGTGAATAGTGGCAGCAATGGATAATATAACCTCCCTTTGTACAGGCTGCCTCATAGCTTGCAGCTCTAATGTACATAAAGTACAAGAAACACATGAATTAATTGTCATGGATAGCAGTAAATGAACCAGACAAAATGATTCATGTCTTAATAGAGGAATACCAGAACACACCTGGAGCATCACAAATGGGTACTCTACAGGCATACTGCAGCTCATCTCCAAGGTCTAGCACACCATTATAGGAGTGCAAGAAGTCTAATGCCCCATGCAGAATAGTGAGTAAGGCATCCATCTGCATCACTAGTGGTTCAACTGATGGCATGCCTTTCATTGCCCTACCTTCCTGCGTAAGACAAACAGCATGATTTTCTGCATCACAGGTCATATTGGTGGCCCATGTCTGATCTACTTACAGAAAGTCGATAAATATAGACATAGAGAGGGTAGAAAAGTGATGGAGAGGATAGGACAACAGACAAGGAATGGGAAATGACATATAATGGAGGGAGCACATCTGCATGGAAATAGGGTATGGTACATTTGGATGCCAGGCTGACCTAGAGGGCAAACAACTCCAACAACATGACTGAGTAGCTGATGTCAGGGACTAGTTAATCATCTGGTGGCCTGCTGGATGGGTGTGCCAATTATGCAACTCCATGATCCCAACCAGAGGTCAATCCTTTGTACGCATTCAGTAGGCATTGGACCCCAGCTACTGCCAGCCTCTGCACCTAATGCTGGGAGACCACAGTAGACTTTTTTGGATCACTCTCAGAAGAGCAAATTTTGCTCCTCCCTTGATAAATAACAACAGAAAACATTAATTAGCCCTCCAGAACATCTCTAACATTGGTGTCCCCTTTCTGAAAGGCAGCAATAGTTCACACCAAGTTCCATCTGCTCTGGCAAATGCAGATCAAGGTGAACTACAACTGAACGTGCAGAAAGATGACACAATGAAAAACATTATTATACACACAGACTACTACAGCTACCTTAATGCTCTTGCCTCTTGCAACATCCACCCATGCTCAATTCCTTTTCCACCAGTGCAATAAAAAATACACTCCTAAGTAGACTCAAAAAACAGTCTACATAACAGAAGAATGTAATAATGGAAAAAATTAATAAAATTCCTACAATATATCTCTGTCTGTCTCTTCCAAACCTTCCTCCTGTGATCAAAGATGGTCATGGTGGTTCCATGTCAGGTCACTGTAGTGATGCAGGCATTACTTACAACAATGAATGATGCCTGCAGTATCACTCACCATCCTGGAAAGCTTGTGCTAGGCTTTTACCTTCCAAAAGGTACAGAAGCACTGGTCCTTTTGGAAAGTGAATGGCTAGCACTGGCTAGTGCTTTTGAAAGTCCACTACAAGAAAAACAAGATAATCTTGCTCTCTCTGGCACACTATGCTGGAGCTCTCTATACCACAGTGCCTACAGTAGCATGGCTACTCAGTTATGTCAGTATGAGGTGTAAAATGGTAGCCCCGCACACAGGGTGCACATTTCAGATTGTGTGTTGCATAGCATTGTATTGCACTGTGGTGTCTTGATATCTTCATAGTGCAAGCACCATGGCACTACAGATGTACAAATGCCCTGTGTATGATCACAATGGTTCAGTGCCTCTTAGTCATGGTGATATGAATGGCTACCACCAGCATATCTGTCAATCTATTATGGTAGCAATTCAGAAGCAGTGACACTAGATAAAATAGAACAATTCGATCACAGCCTCAAAAACCAGCAACCACGTCAGGCCTTGGATAATCCAATTTATTCACCGACTAAGCGCTTTCACCAAATTAATGGCTTCCTCAGAGGGGACTTTTGAGGCTGTGATCGAATTGTTCTATTTTACTTCTTTATCCTGTTTTCAGTGACACTAGATAGCCTTAGAAGTATTACCACCTTACTAATTACACTTTGCTAGTGCAATATAAATCAGCAGCACCATTTTGTGCAACCTTACTCAATGCTATACAATTGTGGTATTGGGAAATTTCAATACAAATGACATACATAAACGTGCAGATTTAAATAGTGAAGAAAATGATCATAACATTAAGGAAGGAGTCCCATGTATGAAGTATATCAACAAAAACAAAAAGTATATAGTGGATATATGTCACTGTGTGGCAGCTGTTGTGATATACCTATCACTGGGACTGAATGACACTGGCATGATAGCATGGCATTAGGTGCAATGGAAACATTGTGAAGGACAAAGCACAGGAAGGTAGGAGTTCCAGGATAACATGTTGAGACATGGTCACATTATGCAATGGGTGTGGGGTGTGCATGAGAAAATTATTACAAACACATGGAAGTATGTACGATACGTAGGTTCATAGGTCGGTACTAGGCTATTGGCACTATGGCCTATACAAGCCTAGCTATAACAATTCACTGGCTATTTCTTACCACAATATTTACTTTCCTGGACCTCTGTCTAGCAGGGTGACTGATGTGATCCCCGGGGTGAATTTCCTTTCTCCCATCCAATCATCAAGGTTCATTTTGAAGAGGGTCAAAAAGGCACTCTGCTTGACATGTATGGGCACTCTACTCCAGAGTCTGGGGAGTCTCTGGGTCAGGAACCTATCCCTCCAGCATGTTTTGTTCATTGTGATGACAAGGTTTAGATCCCTGGAGCATGTGGCTCTGAGGGATTGGGATTTCTTTAAGTGTAGCATGTCCAACAGCTCTGGGTTTGACATGGCCTTGTATGTTAAGCAGAGATCACCTTTGAGTAGACAATATGCGACAGAGTATAGCTGGAGTTTTTTACGGCGGTCAACATAGTGCATCTGCTTTAGGCCTGTGATTCTTTTATTTAAGGCAGTTCTGTGGCCTTTCCAGTTGTTGCAGATGTCTTGAGAGGTACATACCAAATGGGGCATTGTATTCTATAATGGGTCTAATGAGGGATGAGTAAACTGGGACAATGACCTCCTTTTTTCTTGATGAAAAGCCCTTAGTGATGAGGTGTGTCACATAGAAGGATTTCCTGACTATTGTGGCGATGTGATTGTTGAAGTTGAAACTGTTTAGTGTACTGCCACCTATGTGGTAATTCACAGGTACATGTTTTTTCCCAAAGGGGATAACTATACATTTCTTGGCATTGAGCTTGAGCCCATAGCTCTGGCACCAAGCATCTATTTCTGTAAGGCCCTTTTGTAGAGTATCCACATCATTTGGGGATTCAATAATGGCTCCCAGTTTGCAGTCATCTGCAAACTTTGTTAGCCAGAGTCTCTTAGTGCTGGCCTGCACTTCAGAGAAGTAGATGCCAAACAAGAGAGGTCCCAGGACTGAACCCTGAGGTAATCCACTTGTCACTTGTCTGGAGCTGGATTTGGAGTCAGCTACTTTTACAGTGTGGGTTCTGTCAGTAAGCCAATTGGCAACCCAACGAGTGATGTAGGGATTAATGCCCAGCTTAGTAAGTTTATCTATGATTCCAGAGTGGGGGGTGGTGTCAAAGGCCTTGGCAAGGTCCAGACAGGCTGTGTGGGCTGCCTTACCCTCGTCCACAGCTGTGGAGACTGATTTGAAGAAGCCAATCAGGTTCAGGAGACAGGATCGGCCCTTCACGAATCCAAACTGGGTGGGGTCCAGTGTTTGAAGGTTGCCAATGTCTTTGTTTATAAGTTCCCTGATAATACGCTCCATCGCCTTGCAGATCAGGCTCGTCAGACTGATGGGGCGGTAGTTCCCGGCATCCGAGGTGGATCCCCCCTTGTGGAGTGGGACAACTGTAGCTGTGCGCCACTCAGTGGGCACGAAGCCTGTGGTGAGGGTATGATTAAACATGACACTTAGGTGAGGTGCCAGTTCATTTTGTAGTTCATGTAGTACACAGCCTGGGATGTCATCTGGTTCCATGGATACTGTATTCTTAGCTTTGGAGAGTGCGTTTTTTACCTGTGTGGCCGTTATTACCGGAATTTGGCAATCTTCCGGTATTGAGATGGGCCACTTAGGGGGTGAGAGGGGGAGTAAAGTTGGCACTGAATCGATCTGCCAGGATATTGGCAATATCCTTGGGATCAGTATATTTAATGCCATTCTGTTGTAGCTCAGAGCAGATCTGAGCATTGCCATTTAGATTCTTGACGTAGTGGAGTGCTCTCTGGAACCTTAAACCAGGTCTCAGTTACTGTACAGATATCGATATTCTCCATTTTTAGGAGTGCCTTGAGAGACGTAGTCACATATGTGTGTGTGTGTAGAGTCCATGGCCATGGGTACAGTATAGAAATTGAGTGGAAAGGTAACATGTGCACAGCACCACACCACATAAGCATTACAAATGCATGTGTCTAAAGGAGTCAATGCCAGTGGTTCATTTGGAGCAATTAGACCTTAGCAATGGAAGATGCGATCCTTGATGCACAAAAATGTCCAACAGTACACAACTACAGTTTTTACTGCCTATGACTCTAACCCATCTCTTAGACATAGAGTTGAAATTACCTGTTAGTGTGTCCATGCAGCCACCTGTGCAAATGATTACTATGTCCCACTCCCCCCCATTTATGTCAGTCAGGTAATGTCTGATTCACAGCATGTCCGGTACACATACTTTCATACATAGCACATTTACATTTATATAAAACTAATCAAACGGTATAAACAAGATAAATAAAAAAAATTATGCTTCACATATATTGCTGTATATCATATAGCCTAAGCAACATTACATACATCATTCAATTCCCTTGCCCCTTTTTTAATCAAGAAACATCTTTATTAAACCATCACTTACAACATAAGCAATAATATATTCAAGCAAATTAAAGCAAACTGTACAGACACAATCCTCGTTGCAAGCATTTTACATCTCAAACCATACTGACACACTCCCAGTTGCAAACATTATATATCACTTATCATCTACCTAATTCTTTTCACTCAAACATTACATAGCACATTTAAGTCCTGTCTTCATTTAAACCTCATTCCTCTCCTGTATGTATTATTCCCACAATTCCCATTTTTCTTATTAGTTTGCTCCTACCTTCTTCTAAAGATCTCAATTCCAGTCATTTTACCTCTGTTACTATATTCACTATCCCCCAGATTCTCAAAAGCTTGCACGGAGTGCAAGATGAGTGCAGGAGTCCACACAGGCAATATGTCTGCCGTACGATCCAGGAACAGCCTGCAGGAGCGTGCACGAGAGCTCCAGCACTAATTCTGCATGGACTAAGCCCTGGTATGCAAATCACCTCATTTGCAGGAGAAAGCCATGCAAATAAGGTGATTTTGCAACCCAGGAAGCTTGCAATAGTCCGTGCAAGACTAGTGCTATCTGCAGAAATGTACTCGGTTAGTAACCGAGGACTTTTCTGCAAATTCCAAAACTGAGCTATGACAGCTCCAAATGAAGGCTACATATCATTGAGAAAGCAAACCAATGGCCAAGTAGAAGGCCATTGGCATTGCAAACCGTTTTAAAAAATAGAAAACAACTTTTATTTTTTTTTTCGCCGATCTCGGCTGTTTAAGCATAGGGCAGTGGTGCGCAAATGGGATTGGGGGAAAATAAAAAATAAACTGAAAATGAGCATTCTAACAATAATCAGTATTCTGCCATGCAAGTCAATGGCAGACAAAAGACAACTTGGCCAGTGAATAGTGGTCGCTAAGGGGGGAGGCTCAGTGTGGGTTATGTAACTATGCATTAGTAGGCAATCCTATGCAAATGTGGGAAAGGTTAGTGAATCCCAGATATTCCAAGGGTGTGAGGCAGGTCCCATGAGTGCAAGAGTATAAATAGTTGGGTGCAAGACTAGGATATAGGTGACATCATGGGAGTGTGCGTCAGGCATACTGTAAGTGGATTTGAGACCTGTGGCCAGGACTGCACCTAGCTTAGCACAGATAAGCTAGAGGTGTGTCCAAACTGCCTAGCACTCTTTACAAAGTGTAAGCGGGTGTGCGTGCTGTGCACCCGGTCTTACGGGAAGAAAAAGGAAGTGAAACCAGGAAATAGCAGCTCTGTGCACATTTGAGCACTTCATTTGCATGGCACGCACAGGCTCAAACAGGGAGGCAATGGGAAGGGAAAACAGCAGTAGGAAGGTAATCAAGGAGAACTAGCTTAGCTGACAGGTGAAATGTATCAGAAACAGCCAATTACACAGGCAGCAGCCCAGCCCAGCACACCACTATAAACTATGCAAACACCTGTCCCTCTTGTTTTTCCCAAAACCTCTGCACCACTGGTGTATACAGATGGGGAAATTTTACAAAATGAAAGCAAAAGAAAAAATGTTATGTTGCTATCATAAACCAGCATGTGCAAGAGGCTGACGGTGGTGAGGATGTGAATGCTGCTGAGCAACCTACATTGAGGAGACAGAGAAGAGTGTACAGATCCAGGGTAACCTACCAAGAGCTACAGGAGCTGGAGATAGTGGAGCGCTATACAGTGGATAGGGACCTCCTACAGCAAATTGTTGAGCTGTGCCAGCCACGCCTCACACACAGAACTAACAGAGGGGATCCTGTCCCAGTGGATACCAAGGTATATGTAGGCCCTCTCCATAGCAGTATCATGACAAGCCTGCTGAGGCTATCCAATGTGAAATATACTACAAGTACCTTCCAAAGGCCAACTGGGGATATGATGGGGATTTCACAGGCAGCAGCATCCAGGGTACTCCACCAGTTCCTGGATGCCATGTCAGCATGTCAGTGAGCACATATATTTCTCCATCACCCATGAGGTGTTGGCCAGCAATATGCATCTCTTCCACCAAATAGCAGAATACCCTGAGGTACTGGGTGCAATAGACTGCACGCACATACGCATTAAAGCACCACCAGGTGAGCGGGGTAGGGTCTACATCAACCGCAAGGGCTTCCCCTTCATCAACTGCCAGGTCATGTGTGATGCCCAGGGCATAATAATGAATGTGTGTGCTGGCTGCCCTGGAAGCTACCATGATTCCCACATCTGACATCTGATGCAGCTGTACCAGACATTTGCCAATGGGAACATCCCACATGGTCACCTAGTGGGGGATGCTGGATACGCACTGGAGCCATGGCTGATGACACCCATCAGAAATGCACACACACCCGAACAAAAACTCCATAATGAGGCACATGCACAAGCATGAATCATAATAGAGCGTGTGTTTGGGATGCTCAAGTCATGGTTCTGGTGCCTGGACACATCCGGTGGAGCCTTGCAGTACTCACCAACTACATGTATCCAGATTGTCCTTGTATGTGCCATGCTACACAATATGATCCTGTGGAAACAGCTGCAGCAGGAACAGCATGGGGCAGGGCCACACAGCCCCCCACCAGTGCCAAGGCCTGCACAGGCACAGAGAGACTCAGAGGAGGAACAACCTGAGCCTGCCCCAGTAGGCAGAAGGACACATGCCCAGCATGCCTTGGCCTTGGCAAAGGGGCAATGCATAGCACATGCACTGACCCAGCCCAGTAGGGACCCAGGGAATGACACCTCTCTCCAACTCGCTCATACAGTAAAAGGGATGCCAAACATGACACTACCTGTGCTCAACCATGTATAGGGAGTGTACTATGTGCATCTGACATAGGCAGCCCTGCAGCATCACCCTCAATACTGGGACACCCACAAGGTAAGTGACTCACACATGCCAGTTGGGGGGGGGGGCACATACCCAACAACAGTCACAGCCAGCAGGATAGGTGTAGACAAACACAAACAAATGCTGTACTATGGCCTCTGAATGAGCCCTATGAGTAACCCCTCCCACAGGCCTACACAGACAGACTACAGCAGACCAGGCAGTTGGATGTAAGTTGTGAAGTCTAGGAAGTCAGAAACTAATATGTAGGTAGTGAAGGCTAAGATCTGTAGTACACTGGTATGCCTCTAGCTAGCACGATAGGTAAGTCCACAGACTGAAGTGGTATACCAGACATACCAGTACAGTCCTAGCAAATGAGTAAACTTGTTAGGTGTGCCCCACCATCCTACTTAAGCTTATAGTAACTGTCAGGTGTGTCCCCTCTACCCTTATGTAGAAATGTCGGAACAGTCAAGTGCCCCACCCATGCAGAAATGTAGCAACAGTCAATGCCAAATGACCAATGTATACCCTACAGACACAGCATGCTACCTGTTGGTGTGCAACACAAAGGTCAGCACCGCAGTACTAACTACCTGGACTTGATCCACGCATGCAATATAGATTGCCATACTGGGCATGCTCACACACACAGACAAATGAAGGCAATGTCAGTCAACAAAATACTGAAGGGTCATACTGGGCATGCTCACACACTTAAACACATGAAGGTCATGTCTGCAAACACCAGTGGACCAGACATATCTGGAAGTTGCAGTTCTTATTGCAGACACATGTCAGTATGCACCACTCCTGCCTTGCACACACAGTGGATGGGAATACAGACAAATATGTAAGGACAACACACTATAATAAGCCAAAGGTAGATGGACATAGATGTGTGGAAGAGGGTGACTGTGACAAGGAGCCATTGAGGCCTGTCCCTCCCAGCACACAGCCAAAAGGCCCCAAACACATGAGGTGCAGGTGTCACTTACTGCAGATACAAGCCACAAGTATCTGTCAGCATGACAGACTATATGGTGCACGTGCCAGCTGTGCAACATGACTGTACAAGGAAGTAGTCACCTAGTAGCTGTATACATGTACCTGTGGCATAAGACCCCGTGTGTGCCTTCATGTGGCATGATAACCCCTACATGAATGGGTTATGGCCAATGCACACACCGCCCTCTCCATAGCAGTATCATGACAAGCCTGCTGAGGCTATCCAATGTGAAATACACCTCTGGGAGAGCTGTAGCTCAGTAATCCCCATGGCGTGTCCCATAACTGTGTACTGCTGTAGTGATAAACTAGTTAAGTAGTAGTTCTAATCCTAGACTTGGCAACTGTGTGAGTGTGTGTTTGTGTGGGTGTCTCTCTGTCTCTGACTGCATAGAGAGAAATGCTTTTTAGGCTACTCACACTCCGTACAATTCATATTCTTACCTTTGGTGAGGCTGCTGATGTCACTCACCTAGCAATTACACCTCTGGGAATATCACAGCCCAGTAATCTCCGTAGTGCATACTGTAACTGCGCACTGCTGTAGTGTGATAAAGTAATTAGGTAGGTGTTCTAACCCCAGACCTGGCAACTGTGTGTTGATGTGTGAATCTGTTTGTGTGTCTGACTGAGTAGAGAGCAATGCTTTTTAGGCAACTCACACTCTGTACAACTCATATACTCAACTTTGGCAAGGCTGCTGTTGTCACTCACCTATAAATACACCTCTGGGAAAGTCATAACCCAGTAATCTCCATAGCATGTCCTGTAACTGCTGTAGTGTGATAAAGTGATTAGGTAGATGTTCCAACCCCAGACTTGGCAACTGTGTGTGTTTGTGAATCTGTCTGTCTTACACTGAGTAAAGAACAATGCTTTTTAGGGTACTCATACTCCTTAGAATTCATATACTCAACTTTGGCAAGGCTGCTGATGTCACCCACCTAGAAGTACACCCCTGGGAAGGTTGTAGCTCACTAATCTCAGTAGCACGTCCTGTAACTGCATACAGCTGTAGTGTGATCTAGAACTGTGGTAGGGTTCCATCTCCACCCATGGCAGTTCTGCATGTTTTGTGTGTGTTCCAATGTCTGTGTATGGAGGAAAGCATTATAGGCTACACACTCACAGTACACTTCGAATGCCCTACTTTGGCAATCCTGCTGATGTCATTCATTGTGAAATACACCTTTGGGGAAGGATTTTTCTACTAATCCCTGTGGTGTGTCCTATAACAGCTCCATGCTGTAGTATGATATCGACCTTGGTCAGTGGTTCTATACCCACACGTCAGTTGTGGATGTTTTCTGTGTGTCTCACTGTCTGTGTAGGGAGCAATGCATTTTAGGCTAGTCACTCACAGTGCAGTTGAAATGGCCTTCTTTGGTAATCCTGCTGATGTCATTCAATGTGAAATACACCTTTGGAGAAGAAGTACTTCAATAAAGTCCATGGAGTGTACTATAACTGCGTAGTGCTGTAGTGTAATAAACTAATTAGATAGGGTTTCCACTCCCAGACATAACAGGTGTGTGTGTGTGTGTGTGTGTGTGTGTGTGTGTGGGTGTGTGTGTGACTTGTATCCTGTGTAGAGGTGTGTGACAGCTGTAGGCCATGTGGAGAGGGTTTTGCTTATTTTGTTTTATGGAGGACCTACTATATATCACAATGTCAACCATACAGGGATAACAGATGTAAATTAGCTGAGGGGCTGGGGTGTAAAGCCATACCCATACATGTGACATCAAGGCCAGTAACTTGTTTGGCTGTGGGAGGATGCCTATTCATGCAAGACGTATATTGTGTGGGGCCTCTCAACCCCATTAATGGTGCATATGGACATATATGTATTTGTTAATCTACCATTGCTATCTACAAATTTATGGCCATATATACCTATATAGATTTTATACATCTGCTAATATATATATATATATATATATATATATATATATATATAACTATGTCCGTATACACCTACATAGATATATATCTTTGTACACATATGTAACGTGCTGTGCATATGTAGACATATAGGTGTAGACACATATATGTGTCGATTTAGGCATATGCATGTATATATGTGCATATATATTGATATATATTTATATAGTTTTAGAAATCAATATATATATATATATATATATATATATATATATATATATATACATATCTAGATATGTTGTATCTGTTTAGATATTAATATAGGTGCACACACATACATCTAGATGTTGGTATACATTCTCTATACTGTTGCATGACTGGAGTGGATGATATGTTTCTGCAGACATCACATCTCTTCATATCTGTCATGGCTTAATTTTAAATCACTTTGTATATGGTGTGCAGGGCTGTTGGTTTGAGCCTTGCAAGAGCTGTTTATTTTGTTGCTGGGCAGAACATGGCCCATTGGATACACAGTGATTAAGGCACTTTAAAGCAGTTGTAAGCAGGTTTGTGCTGAGCTAAGCAATGCCTACACAGGTTAAGCAATTCAGCAGCTAACTGAGTATAAGAAACTGTAACCAGACTTCAGCAGTGCTTACCTCTGTGCAAACCCATGCAAACCCACGTACAACTGCATTAAAGTTCCTTAATCACTCTGTATCCATCAGCCTTTGTTCTGCCTAGCAACAAAATAAACAACCTCTGCTAGGCTCGAGCCCAGGACCATGCACACTATAGCCCAATTTATTTACCTCTAAGCCATCTCAGGTATACATAACCCTGCTGTATTCACAAACATATCATCCAACCCAGTCATACAACAGTACAGAGAATGTATTCCAACATGTAGATGTATGTGTGTGGGAAATTATATTAATTTCTAAACAGATACAACATATTGATATATGTAAATATCTATATATATATATCTACATATATATATATATATATATACACACACACACACACACACACACACACACACACACACACACACACACACACACACACACATATATATATATATATATATATATATATGTAAGCAGATATACATATATATCTATATAGGTATATACAGGCATACATCTGTAGATAAAGTAGGAAGATAGCAGAAACATATATGTCCACATGCTTCATTAATGGGGTTGACAGGCACAAACAACATACACCATGCACGAATAGGTATCCCCCCCACAGCCAAACCCATCTGCCCTGCAATACACTACCAACTGTTGCAGATCCCATAACCAGGACCTTGCACGGCAAGGGCACAAGATGTTAACAGTACTCCATCCCAGCTGTATGATGCCAGACTGGTATCAGTAACATTTCATGCAGTACTGTCAGAATCATAATGACTCCCATTTTGCAGTCATCTGTTACCTTTATTAGCCAGAGTCCCATACCATTGGCCTGTACTTCAGAGATGTAGATGCCAAACAACAGTGGCCCAGGACTGAACCCTGAGGTACTCCACTTATCACTTGTCTGGGGATGGATTTGGAGTCAGTTACACCTACAGTTTGGGTTCTGTCAGTAAGCCATGTGGCAAACCATCGAGTGGCATAGGGATGTATGGCCGAATTAGTATGTTAATCTATGTTTCCAGACTGGGGGGTGGTGTTGAAGGGCCTGGCAAGGTTCACATAGGCTTTGTGGACTGCCTTACTGTCTTCAACAACTATGCAGACTGAGTTAAAGCAGTCAATCATTTCAGGAGACAAGACTGGCCCTCTATGATCCCAATCTGTGTGGGGTCCAGTGTTTGAGGGTTGCCAATGTCTGCGTTCAAAACATCCCTGATAATGCATTCCATGGCCATGCAGATCAGGCTCGTCAGGCAGATATAACGGTAGTTCCAGGGATCACAGGTGGATCCCCCCTTGTGGAGTGGGGGAACTGTAGCTGTGCACCACTCAGTGGGCACCAGGCCTGATGCGAGGCTATGATTACACATGACAGGTGAGTTGCCATTCCATTTTGTAGTTCATGTTGTACACAGCCCAGAATGTCAACTGGTCCCATGAATGCTGTATTCTTGGTTGTGGGTAGTGCATTTCCTGCCTGTGTGGCCATGATTACTGGGCAATGGAACCCTTTACGTATTGACATTGTCCCTTTTGGGGGTGTGAGGGGGTGAATGTGGCACTAAATCAATCTGCCAGAATATTGGCACATTCCGTGAGAGCAGACTATATAATGCCATTCTGTTGCAGCTCAGAGCACTTCTGAGCATTGCCAGTTAGAATTTGGACACAACTATAGAATGCTGTGTGGTTGTTTGTGGAATCTGTGGTGACTCTAGTTACATAATCAGCTCTGAAGGATTCCATGAGGGATCTCAACATCTTACTAGGGCTGGTAAGGGAGTTGTTTACATCCTTGGATTATCCTCTTTCCTTCAACAGTGTCTACCGTCTGTTGTATACTCTGTTAATGGCAGGGGACCACCAGACTGGCTTGATTATAGGTTCATAGGTTCATAGGTTCATACTAGGCTATCTGCCTGAGGGCATTTACAAGCCTAGCCCGTAGTTTTGTGGCTTACGCCACCCCTTTAGTATGGGGAACTATACCCATTATTTTGCTGTGCCTCTGTCGAGCAGTGACACTGAGGTAATCCCTGGGGTATAGCTGCGATCTCCCATCCATTGGTCAAGATTTCTCTTGAACAAAGCCATCGAGGTGCTCTGCCTCACATATACTGGGATTTTGTTCCACAGCATAGGGAGTCTCTGGGTGATGAATCTATCCCTCCAGCACGTCCTATTAATAGCCGTGTCGAGGTTTAAGTCTCCCGCCCTTGTGGCTCTGACGGATCTAGATTTTTTGAGGTGAAGCATATTCATCAAATCTGGGTTTGACATGGCCTTGTATGTTAGGCAAAGGTCACCTCTGAGCAAGCGGTAGGTGACTGAGTAGAGCTGGAGTTCTTTCAGTCGGGCAGCATAGGACAGATGTTTGAGACCCTTTATCCTTTTGGTGAGGAACTTTTGTGGCCTCTCCAGCTGCTGCAAGTGTCGGGTCAGATACATTCCGAATGGGGCATTGTACTCAATCATTGGTCTGATGAGTGATGAGTATAGGGAGACTATGACCTCCCTTGATCTAGATGAGAATCCCTTCATGATAAGGTGGGCAATGTAGAAGGTCTTCCTAATTACTTTAGCTACATGGGTGTCGAGTGACAGACTACTATCAACCTGGGTCCCCAGGTCCCTGATAACTTCTTCTGTGCTCAGTGGATTGCCACCTATTTGGTAGCTAGGGGTAACCTTGTTTTTCCCGAAGGGTATGACTATGCATTTTTTGGCATTTAACTTTAGGCCATGGCTCTGGCACCAGTTATCCATTTCTGTGAGACCCTTCTGAAGGATATCTGTGTCAGATGTGTTTTCTACTATGGCGCCCAGTTTGCAGTCATCTGCAAACTTTGTCAGCCATAACCCTCCTGTGTTTGCTTGTACTTCGGAAAAGTAGATGCCAAACAAGAGTGGGCCCAGGACTGAGCCCTGTGGTACACCACTTGTGACAGGCTTTGAGTCTGACATGGCGCCAGCAACTCTGACCCTGTGGGTTCTGTCACTTAGCCAGTTTGCAACCCATCTTGTGATGTATGGGTTAACATTTAAGCTGATGAGTTTTTCAATGATACCCGAGTGGGGTATTGTATCGAAGGCCTTTGCCAGATCGAGGTAGGATGTATGGACTGCCTTTCCCTCATCAATGGCTTTGGTGACGGTTTCGAAAAAGTCAACCAAGTTTAGAAGGCATGATCTGCCTTTGACAAAGCCAAACTGGGATGGAACCAAAGTCTGCAAATTCCCTATGTCTTTATTTATGAGGTCCATTATGATCCTCTCCATGGCTTTGCAGATAAGGCTTGTCAAACTAATGGGCCGGTAATTTCCAGGGTCGGTGGAGGCACCGCCTTTGTGAAGTGGGACCACAGTTGCAGTGCGCCACTCCCTGGGTACGTATCCAGAGGTAAGACTATGATTAAACAGCTGTCCTAGCTGTGGGTTTAATTCCTCGTTGAGTTCGTGGAGCACACAGCCGGGGACACCATCAGGTCCCATGGATGCTGTGTTTTTGCTTTGGAGAGCAGTTCTCACTTGGCCGTCGCACCTGTTTGGGGGGCTCCAATCGCTTGGTGTAGATATCTATCCTTTTGGGGGGGAGAAGTTTGCACTGAACCTGTCAGCCAGTATGTTGGCAATGTCTGTAGGATCAGTAATCTTCACATCATTTTGAACTAGTTCTGAGCATATCTGGGAGTTCCTCCCAGGTTTCTAACATAGCTAAAGAAGGCCTTATGATTGTCTTTTGAGTCTTTAGCTATTTTTCTCTCAAAATTTGCTTTGGATGATTTTATGAGAGCTCTTAGTTTTTTACTTATAGTGATCAAGGGTGTCTTACCTTTTAAGGATTTTGCTCTATCTTGTAGTAGCTTCCTCCTTTTGTTGTAGAGTTTGTTTATGGCTGGGGTCCACCAGACTGGACGCTTGCCTTTGGTACAAAGAGTCTTTGTTTTGCTTGGGATTGCCTTATCCATGCAGTCCTGCAGGTGCTGGTAGAAGGCATTTGTAAGTGATTCAGCGGCTTGAGTACTGTTTTCCCCGGCTCGAGGGCCTTAAAGGAGACCACACTAGTCTTTAGAAGTGTGAAGTCGGCCTTTGAGAAGTTCTTTACTGTGGTCTTTTTTATTTCAGGTGGGGGTGGGATGAGGACCTCCAGCGAGATTAGTTTGTGATCTGATCTCACCAGTGAGGGGTATACTTCGGTGTTCAACATTGTGCTCCCATGTTCGTGATGATGAGATCAAGTATGTTTTCTCCTCTTGTGGGGATGGTGACTAGTTGTTCCATGGCATTTGAGTTTATGAATTCCAGGAACTTTTGGGCTAGGGTGTTTGGGCTTGAGTAGTGTTCCCAGTCTATATTAGGGTAATTGAAGTCACCTAGTATGATGGTGTTTGGTGATACATTTATCCCCTCTAGTGTTTTCAGGAAGGCCATGTGAGGTTCCTGAGTTTGTGAGGGTGGCCTGTAACATGCTACAATTTGCAGAGCAGTCTTGCCTATGGTTAATTGCACCTGGATGGGCTCCGATGCATCGTGCATTGCCACCAGTCTTGAGGTGTGGGTGTCCTTGATGAATATGGATACCCCCCCTCCTTTCTTGGTATTGTCCGGATTTTGGGGTCGGAACGCATGATATGAGGTAAAACCTGATAGTGCTGGGGTGCTCTCAGGAGCCTTGAACCAGGTTTCTGTCACAGCACAGACATCGATGTTCTCCTTACTGAGAAGGGCCTTGACTGCGTGCATTTTGAGATTTAGACTTCTGGCATTGAGCAGCATTACCCTTAGTTTTTTTCCTTTTTTGTGTTCTAGGGTGGTAGGTTTAGAATTTGAGCCTTGCCTAAAAAAGGCACTATGGGGGTGGCAAGAGCCTTTGCCAATATCCGGAATCCCAGGGGTGACAGGTGCAAGCCGTCCCTTGCGAAGCAGCGTGGCTTGTCCAGCATGTCATCCCAGGCAGACAGACATTGGATCCCCTTTGAATGACACCAGAGTTTAAGCCAATTGTTAAAGCTGATCATCTTATCTCTGTATTGTGGCATCATTCTTGGTGAAGGTAGGATACTGCTCAAGGTCAGGGTCATACCTGCCTGGGCTACATAATCAGAGAGCTCCTCAATGTCTCTTTTCATGTAGTCCAAGGAGGTACGTCTCAGGTCGTTTACACCAGCGTGGACAATGACTGAGTCGTATTTGTACCTGCTGTTGAGAGACGTGAGTGCTTGCGTTATGTGGCGGATTCTAGCGGCCGACAGGCAGCTTACTGTGACCTTCTCCTTACTCAGTCTGGTGAGCGGGATGTCAGTGTGTCTGACTATGGAGTCACCAATGACTAGTGTGTCTGGCATTGTGTTTGGCCTTATTATGTGGGAGGTGAGTGTCGTGGTTCTATGTGGGATGTCAGGAATCATGCACAAGTGGCTGTGCGCATACAGTGCCTTAGTGCAGGATTCATCAGTTAAACTGTCAGTTCTTGTCTCCATGGGTGTCACAAACATTGTCACTTCTGCCTTGAGTAGCATGGAGTTGGCCTTTGAGAGGTATTTTACATTTTATGGACAACTGTATATACATTCCTTTCACATGTTCAGTTTGATTAGCCTATGGTGGGATTACTTTGGTGGAACCATAGTCCCATGTACTGTTGTGATGGCTGACTGGTTAATTACTGCAACTATAGTGTACAGGCTCCTGGGTTCATGGTCTGCAAAGGCAGGTTACTTTTGTTCTGGCCAAAACAGCAGTTAATGCATACAGACTAATTAGGACAATTTAGGTTAGTCACACGCAATATAATTCAAATGCCCTACTTTGCCAGTCCTGCTGATGTCAATCACTGTGAAGTACACCTTTGGGGAAAAAATACTCCAGCAATCTCTGTGGTGCATGCTATAACAGTGTAATGCTGTAGTGTGATATGGAACTCTGGTAGGGGTTCTATTCTCACACATGGGAGTTGTGGATGCTTTTGTGTTTATTCCTATGCCTGTGTAGAGAGCAATGCATGTTTGGCTAGTCACACACTACAATTAATTTGCTCTACTTTGGCAGTCCTGCTGATGTCACTCACTGTGAAATAAACCTTTGGGGAAAGAGTAGTCCAGTAATCTCTGTGGTGCATTCTGTAATGGCATAGTGCTGTAGTGTAATAACTAATTAGATAGGAGTTCTAATCCCATATGTGATAGGTGTGTGCATGTGTGTGTCTTAAGATGCTGATGTATGGCATTTATGTCCTATGTGGTTGTGAGTGTGTAACAAATGGACCCAATGTTGAGCATGTTTGTAAATTTTCTTATATGGTGCCCCTAGCATAAATCACAATATCCACCGTGCAGGGATAACAGATGTGATATCAGTACATAGTCAGTCACGGGTTCGAAACCCAGGACTGGTAGGTATGTGACAAACAAGCTCACCTTTTACTCTCCCAACCAACCCTGACTTATCTTTGCCTCTATCTGCCTCTCTCACTCCCTCACTGGTGGATGTGGAGAATTACACCTGCTTTGCTTAGGCAGTGGCATGTGTATTCTCAGTGATGCTCATGATCAGCTGATGACCTCTGTACAGATTACAGCCCTCCTCTAGCTGATTGCATGTGGAACAGCTGTGGTAGCATTCCCATAGCCAATGGCATGGAAACACACTCCAATATCTAGGAACATCTTGTTGGTGTTGGGCCTTATCATTCACTGTGAGCAAGAACTAGATCTGTTGTTTGGCAAACAGCATCACAGATGGATTGGGGACTTGCCTCTGACAACATACACTGTGGAAACAGGCCAACACACAGGATGGTGATGTGCCTGCCTGACTACAGACTGTAAGTGCCGCTATACTGTAGTTGGGGTACTATTGGTTTAATAGGGTGTATGTGGATATGGCTGTCCTACATGTTTTAATACTTGTCATGTCAGTGCTATGTTTATGAGGAATCCCCATCTGTAGGGTCATCTGCATACTGGGCAGTGTGTGGTGCCTTGTGTTACTCACAGAGCACCTATCTCTCAACTGCAGAAGGTAGTGTAAGGATTGCAGTCAGTAGATGGTGACAGCCGGGAGAGTTACTGACGTCATATCCCTCATAGGACATATGTTGCATCAAACACTGTTACGACAGGAAATGTATGAGGCCATCACAGTGACATGTCAATATTGGGCCTGTGTTTGTGCCTCCAGCCACAACCCTGTCAACCTATGTACATATGTCATGCAGTAGGGGGTGCATATGTTCTGTACACCATATTCAGTGACAGCATATCTGATAAGTCAGTGAGATATCAGACTGCTACACATGTTATGTATAGTAAGGGTTATATTTGAGGACATAGCCTGGGCATTCTGTGGTTGTGTGTACAGTACTGAGGTATGTGTAAGTCTGGTAAATGTTGACAGTGTGTGTATAGTGCATATGTACCTTGGCCTGTGTAGAGACTGTGGTAGCTGTCATTATTCTTGGTCCTGTTCTATCTGATGTTACATGCTGCTCCACTGTATGTCACCCTATCAGGCTACATGTTTGTAGGGGAGAACACACACATGCCCCAAACCACAGACAGCCATCAGACCACACTGTGTAGCGGCCCAGTATCTGTAGGGTTGTTGTGTGAGTGACTCATATGAGGATGGTGTACATCAGATAGTCCATATATTGCAATAGTACGCTAACTTACCATATGTGGCTGTGGCTGTGTTCACATTGGTTGTGGTTATGCACTTTCACACAGGTGTCTGTTACTCTGTGATGAGACATAGGTTCACAGGTTCATAGGTTGGTACTAGGCTATCGGCCCTAGGGCCTATACAAGCCTAGCCATAACAATTCCCTGGCTATTTCTTCCCACACTTTTTACTTCCTTGGACCCCTGTCTAGCAGGGTGACTGACGTGATCCCTGGGGTGAATTTCCTTTCTCCCATCCAATCATCAAGGTTCCTTTTGAAGAGGGCCAAATAGGTGCTCTGCTTGACATGTATGGGCAGTCTATTCTAGAATCTGGGGAGTCCCTGGGTCAGGAACCTGTCCCTCCAGCATGTTTTGTTTATTGTGATGACAAGGTTTAAATCCCTGGAGTGTGTGGCTCTGAGGGATTGGGATTTCTTTAAGTGTACCATGTCCAACAGCTCTGGGTTTGACATGGCCTTGTATGTCAAGCTGAGATCGCCTCAGAGTAGACATTATGTGACAGAGTATAGCTGGAGTTTTTTAAGGCGGTCAGCATAAGGCATCTGCTTTAGGCTTGTGATTCTTTTAGTGAGGTATTTTTGCGGCCTTTCCAGTTGTTGCAGATGTCTTGAGAGGTACATACCAAATGGGGCGCTGTATTCTATAATGGGTCTAATGAGGGATGAGTACAGTGGGACAATGACCTCTTTTTTTCTGGAAGAAAAGCCCTTAGTTATGAGGTGTGCCACATAGAAGGATTTCCTGACTGTTGTGGCGATGTGGTTATTGAAGGTTAGACCACTGTCCACCTGTGTCCCTAAGTCTCTTATCACACTTTTGGTGTTAATGTACTGCCACCTATATGGTAATTCATGGGTACATGTTTTTTTTCCCAAAGGGGATAACTATGCATTTCTTGGCATTGAGCTTGAGCCCATGGCTCTGGCACCAAGCACCTGTTTGTAGAGTATCCACATCATTTGGGGATTCAGTAATGGCTCCCAGTTTGCATTCATCTGCGAACTTTGTTAGCTAGAGTCTCTTAGAGTTGGCCTGTACTTCAGAGAAGTAGATGCCAAACAAGAGAAGTCCCAGGACTGAACCCTGAGGTACTCCCCTTGTCACTTGTCTGGAGATGGATATGGAGTCAGCTAGTTTTACATTGTGGGTTCTGTCAGTAAGCCAGTTGGCAACCCATCGAGTGACGTAGGGAATACTGCCCAACTTAGTAAGTTTATCTATGATTCCAGAGTAGGGGATGGTGTCAAAGGCCTTGGCGAGGTCCAGATATGCTGTGTGAGCTGTCTTACCCTTGTACACGGCTCTGGAGACTGATTTGAAGAAGTCTATCAGGTTCAGGAGACAAGATTGACCCTTCACGAACCCAAACTAGTTGGGGTCCAGTATTTGAAGGTTGCCAATGTCTTTGTTTATAAGTTCCATGATAATTCGTTCCATGGCCTTGCAGATCAGGCTCATCAGACTGATGGGGCAGTGGTTCCTGAGATCCAAGTTGGATTCCCCCCTTGTGGAGTGGGACAACTGTAGCTGTGCGCCACTCAGTGGGCACAAAGCCTGAGGTGAGGGTATGATTAAACATGACACTTAGGTGAGGTGCCAGTTCATTTTGTAGTTCATGTAGTACACAGCCTGGGATGTCAACTAGTCCCATGGATGCTGTATTCTTCACTTTGGAGAATGCGTTTTTTTTACCTGTGTGGCCATTATTACCAGAATTTGGCAATCTTCCGGTATTGAGATGGGCCATTTAGGGGGTGAGAGGGCAGTGAAGTTGGCACTGAATCGATCTGCCAGGATATTGGCAATATCCTTGGGATCAGTATATTTAATGCCATTCTGTTGTAGCTCAGAGCAGATCTGAGCATTGCCATTTAGATTCTTGACATAGTTATAGAATGTCTTGTGGTTGTCTTTGGAATCTTTGGCAATTTTATTTTCGTAAGTAGCTTTGGAGGATTTTATGAGGGATCTCAGCTTCTTACTGAGGCTGGTAGGGGAGTTTTTTGCATTATGGGATTTTTCTCTTTTCTGTAACAATTTCTTTCTTTTGTTGTAAAGTTTGTTTATGGCATGCCTGTAGTGCCTGCTATCTATGCAGGTACATGTGTATTCCCACATAGGATATGTAGCCCAGTGTAGTCAGTCTGCCTGTAGCCTGCACTGTGCTTTGTTACATGCCAAGCAGCTTACTGTACTTCTCCAGTGAGATGTCATGTCCAGATACTTGCCAAATGTACTGCTGACTGGCCACCATGAGAGTCATGTATGTCAGACAAAGCAGTGGGATGCTGTTCAGACGTATGTCAGTAACTAATGGATAGTATGTGGCCATGGCACCTCTGCACCAGCAGTTATTATGTGTCAGGACAGACAGGGTTGTATGAATGCATAACCTATGGGGGCAAATGTATACCAGTATGTACGTGTTATACCCATCTACATGGCTGGTAACATCCACATTGACAGGCCTGGTCCACATGTCTTGCATGAAGGGGTTCTGTGTATACCCCTGGACTGATCTGAGTGTGTCAGACTGTCCACATATATTGGCAGTATCGCAGCTGTAGTCCACAGGGGCGTTACTGTGCTAGCAGTGGTACTGTACTATGATGACCTTAGGATGTCTGTAAGTAGCCAATGGCACACACGTTAACAGCAGATGTGGCCTCCCATACTCACCATTTTTGTGAAGACAATCCTTATTACAGTAGCAATAGTCTACAAATATACTGAGAGGTTGAGACTATTGGGGCTGAGGTAGGGCTCCACTCCATGTGCAGGACATATGGTGAACATATATGTATAAATAAGTATACATATATCCATATAGATATGTACACATATACATATCTTGCTTACTTTATGACAACAGTTTTACACATATGTGCCTGTGTTCCAGCCTCTCTCCTCCACCTACATACCAGGCTTTGCACACATGACATGCTGTCAGGGGTTATTATGTAGTGTGCTGTGTGTATGTCATGCTGTCATTCCTGAAATCTCTCCACTGCTATTGTGTCCCTCACACATATTGGGGGGTTGGGGCCATATATGTGTGGGTTTCACTTACATGATACATGTGTGCCCTAATGCACTGCAGAGGCCAGTGTATGTTATAGTGGTATATGGCCCAATATTAGTGAGTGTGTGTGGGGGGTGCCCCATGACTAACCTAGGCTGTTACAACACGTGTGGGTATCTGGGATAGGCTACCTTAAGGTATCTGGGTGTACTTAACCATTCAATCCACCTTGGTTAAATGCAGGCCTACTGCCTCCTGCCATACGGAATGTTCTGTTTGTCAGTGTGATTGTGATGGTGTCAAGTATGCCTTGTTATGTAACAGATACATCCCATTGTGTCAACTGGGGTCTGTCCCCCCTAGGGATTGTGTACAGAGTGTAGATAGAGGCTGCTGACCTATACATCTGCATTACGTACTGGTGATTGTCTGGTATGCTGTGGCCCAGTCTGTCATTACTAATTTACTAATTGGAGGCCTCAGCCTGGACAGCAACATATGTCAACCTTTCCAGACTACTGTCTTAGTATAACTGTTTCACAGTTGCATTGCACTGCTCCATATGGATATGGATGTCAGTGTCTAAACAGCTATATGACATGGCATATACAACTGTCATAGTACACAAATAAAGCTTTCACATTCATTTATGCACACCTGTGTTTGGTGTTATACCGTTTGATATCTATGTGGGTATATGTTGCAGGCTATGAATGTCATTCGTATGGGTGGCTCATATATATTACTGTACAAATCTCTGTGTGTATGTGTATTTACATATATATCTATATATATATATATATATATATATATATAGATATATATATATATATATATATATATATATATATATATATATATATATATATATATATATATATATATATATATATATATATATATATATATATATATATATACCTGTATCTGCATATATGTGTCTGTGCATATGTATCCTAGGGATGGCCATGTCGTGTCTGGTCCTGGTTATGGGATCTGCAACAGTTGGTACTGTATTACAGGGGGGCCGTGCTTGGCTGGGGGGGTATACCTATACGTACCGGATGTATATTGTGTGGGGCCTCTCAACCCCATTAATGTTGCATGAAGATATATATGTTTTATTTACCCATTATCTACAGATGTATGTCCGTATATACATATATATGTATATCAATAGCTATATGTATATATATATATATATATATATATATATATATATATATATATATATATATTATATTATATTATATATATATATATATTATATATATATATATATATATATATATATATATATATCTGCTGACATAAGTATATAACCTGCCGTATATATTTAGATATGTAGATGTGGACATATATATCTATAGATGTAGGCATTTGCATGTTTATATGTTCATAAATATTTATATGTGCCTACATATATATATATATTAATATATATATATATATATGAACATATATCAATATGTTGTAACTGTTTTAGACATTAACATATTAACACTAATACATGCGAGAGATGCAATTATACAGCCAAACTGGAAGCTAAGCTCTCTCAACCCAAGACTGGACCAGGCATTCAAGAAGAGAAGGGAATTACTTGCATCACACCATCAGTCTCACATAGACCTATGAAACCAGCACTGGCAAAAAACACACATAAATACACAAAAAAATACTCAGAGGTTCTAAATAAAAATCTGCAGAAGCAACAGAAGCCTCCAAAGCAGACATCCAAGCAACATCCACCCCCCAACACAAACCATGAAACACATGCTTCACAAAACCAGTGTGCCACACAATCACAGCCCTTAAAGCAATATAACATACCCAACACACTAGTAATAGGTGACTCTATAGTCAGGCACACTGATGTCCCACTCACAAGGCTGAACAAGAAGAAGGTTACTGTTAGCTGCCTGTCGGGTGCAAGGATCCACCACATAACACAAGCACTCAGGTCACTCCAGAACAAGTACAAATATGACTCTGTCATTGTCCATGTTGGTGTGAATGACCTGAGTCATACTTCCCAGGACTACATGAAAAGAGTCATGGAGGAGCTCTCTGATCACATAGCCCAGGCCGGTATGACCCTGACCCCGAGTAGCATCCTGCCCTCACCAACAATGATACCACAATATAGAGACAAAATTATCAGTATATCAACAATTGGCTAAGCTTCTGGTGTCATTCAAAGGGATCTAGTGTCTGTCAGCCTGGGATGACATGCTCGACAAGCCACGCTGCTTCGCTAGAGATGGCTTACACCTGTTACCCTTATTCTTTTGAACACTGGCCTAGGCTCTTGCCATCCCCATAGTGCCTTTTTTAGGCAAGGCTCAAAAGACAAACCCACCGCTGTAAATAGCACAAGTAACAAAAAACTGAGGGTAATGCTACTCAATGCCAGAAGTCTAAACCTCAAAATGCACGCACTCGAGGCACTCCTCAGTATGGAGAAAATCAATATAGGTGCAGTAACAGAAACCTGGTTTAAGGCTCCAGAGAGCACCCCAGGCTACAACTCATACCATACATTTCAGCCACAAAACCCGGACCTAAATACAAAAGGCGGGGGAGTATCCATATTCATCAAGGATACCCACACCTCCAGATTAGTGGCACAGCACGATGCTTCAGAGATGATCCACGTGCAACTAACAATGGGCAAAACTGCTATTCAAATTATAGCTTGCTACAGATCACCCACCATGTCCCAGGACCCCCACTCCACATTCCTGGAAACACTGGGAAACATAAATGTCCTACCAAACACCCTGATATTGGGTGATTTCAATTACCCAAACATTAACTGAGAGAACTACTAAAGTACAAACTCCCTTGCCCAACATTTCCTAGAATGTATAAACTCAAATGCCCTGGATCAATTGGTCAACACCCGCACCAGAGGTAGCAACATATTGGACCTGGTCATCACCAACATGGGCGACCAGTGTTCCACTCCAGAGGTCAACCCCTCGCTGGTTAGATCTGATCATAAACTAATCACTCTGGATATCTACATTCTGCCACCACCCCCGGTCAAAGAAACCACCGTGAAAAACTTTTCAAAAGCAAACTTCACATTACTTAAGACCGAGGTGGGAAGTTTCAAAGCCCCCATGCTAAAGGATAACGCAGTCCAAGCTGCAAAATCCTTTACTGATGCACTCTACAGGCATCTACAAGAATGCATGGATCGTGCTATCTCAAACAAAACCAAGACTCACTCCTCCAAGAAAAGGAAACCAGTCTGGTGGACTCCTGCCATAAACAAGATATATAATAGAAGGAGGAAACTAGTACAGGAAAGAGTAAAATCCCAAGAAGGGAAGACATCCCTGATCAGTATCACCAACAAACTACGTTCCCTCATAAAATCATCCAAGGCTAGTTTCAAAAGAAAAATTGCCATGGACTCCAAAGATAACCACAAGGCATTCTTTAGCTATGTCAAGAATCTAAGTGGCAATTATCAGATCTGCTCGGAGTTAGTGCAGAATGGCAAAAAAATACACTGAACCGACTGATATAGCCAACATCCTGGCAGACAGGTTCAGTGTAAACTTCATCCCCTCTCACCCCCAAAAGGGCCCATAACTATACCAGAAGAATGTAGTGCCCCTGAAATCACAGACACTCAGGTTAAAACAGCCCTCTCCAAAGCCAGAAACACAGCATCAATGGGACCGGATGGTGTCCCAGGCTGCATCCTACACAAGCTCAAAGATGAACTAATCCCTCACCTAGACACACTGTTTAAACTCGGCCTCTCCACAGGCTATATGCCTACAGAGTGGTGTACAGCAACGGTTATTCCTCTCCCCAAAAGTTGAGCCACAACAGACCCCAGGAACTATTGCCCTATAAGCCTGACTAGCTTGGTCTGCAAAGCTATGGAGCGCATCATCATGGATCTCATTAACAGAGACACTGGAAACCTCCAAACACTGGACCCTACCAAGTTTGGCTTTGTTAAGGGCAGATCACACCTCCTAAACCTGGTGGACATCTTTGAGACAGTTATCAAGGCTGTAGACGAGGGAAAGGTGGTCCACACAGCCAACCTAGACCTTGCAAAGGCCTTCAATAACATTCCCCACTCAGGTATTATAGACAAGCTCACCAGCCTGAACATAAACCCTTACGTCATGAGATGGGTTGCCAACTGGCTCACGGACAGAACCCACATGGTAAGAGTTGCAGGAGCTAGGTCTGACTCTAAACAGGTTACAAGTGGCATTCCCCAGGGCTCAGTCCTAGGACCCCTACTGCTCAGCATATACTTCTCAAGTACAGGCAATCACAGGAGGACTATGGCTGACCAAGTTCACAGACAACTGCAAACTAGGGGCTATAACTGACTCCCTGGCTGACACAGACATCCTTCAAAAGGGTCTCACTGAGACAGATACCTGGTGTCAAAACCATGGCCTCAAGCTAAAAGAAATAAATAGGAGATGCTGGAGGGATAGATTCCTGTCCAAGAGACTTCCCATGCTCTGGAACAAGATTCCAATCTACATTAGGCAGAGCTCCTCGCTAACCCTCTTCAAGAGAAACCTTGACGAGTGGATGGAAAACAGAAAGTTTACCCCAGGGATCACTTCAATGTCTTTGCTGGACAGAGGCACAGGTTACTAATCTAAGGATTAGTCTGAATCTGAGTCTGTAGCAGACTCCAAATCTGACTTCAGACCAGTGACAAGTGGAGTACCACAGGGTTCAGTCCTGGGTTCTCTCCTGTTTGGTATCTACTTCTCTGAAGTACAGGCTAACACAGAAGGTCTTTGGCTAATGAAGTTCACAGATGACTGCAAACTAGGAGCCATAATAAAAACTCCAAATGATGTGGACATCCTACAAAAGGGCATCACTGAGCCAGATGCCTGGTGTCAAAGCCATGGCCTCAAGCTCAATGCCAAAAAGTGCACTGTCATCCCCTTTGGTAAAAACTCTGTACCCATAAACTACAACATAGGTGGTAGTATACTTAACACCGAAAGTGTGATAAGAGACACAGGTGGACAGTAGTCTCTCCTTTGATAATCACATTACCACAGTACTCAGGAAGCCCTTCTACATGGCATACCTCATCACAAAAGTTTTTTTCATCCAGAAAAAAAGAGGTCATTGTTCCCTTCTACTCATCACTCATTAGACCCATTACAGTACAATGTTCCTTTTGGTATGTACCTCACAAGACATCTGCAACAACTGGAAAGGCCGCAGAAATACCTCACAAAGTGGTTTACCAGCCTCAAACAGATTTTTATTTATTTTATTTATTTATTTTACATTTGTTGACCGGACTAGCCTGGCTGGATACATGTCCATTTTCAGCAGAGGCCCGAGGAGAAAAGCTCCACTATATACTAGTAAATAACATAAAAAAACAGCACAGTAAGATACAAATTACATGCATCTAGAGAACAATTCCTATCTAGCATAGTAACAGTACAGAAGCACTTTAACAAAAATATAAAATAAAGTGAGGATTCCTATTCCCATATTCTATGCAAAAGCAGGAGTAGAAACATTGAAAGAAAGTGAAAACAGTAAGTCACACAAGAGTTTGTACAATATTTACAAGATTAACAATTAGGATACATATTGTGTGTACAATATTTACAGTATTAACAATTAGGATAAATATTGTGTGTACAATATTTACAGTATTAACAATTATGTAAATATTTTGTGTACAATATTTACAGTATTAACAATTAGGATACATATTGTGTGTACAATATTTACAGTATTAACAATTACGATAAATATTTTGTGTACAATATTTACAGGATTAACAATTAGGATAAATATTTTGTGCCAGGGCACACGTTTTAAGAAATAGATTTGCACAGCAGGGAGCAACATGTAGGTTTAAATAAGAGGAGAGATGACAGGTTGCAGTAGTGTAACAAGTAAAAGAGAAAATGACGTTATAGGAAAAGTAGTATCCAAGTGGATACTAGGTGAGCTACAGAGGAAGGGTAGTACTAGTGATAGAGATGAGTAGAAGAGGAGTGGAGAGAACAGTAAAAAGAGTTGGATGCTGAGGTCCATCAGGATTAGAGCAAGGGCATAGCCAGTTAGATTTTAAATAGTTCCTTAGTTGTTTCTTGAAAAGTTGTGATGAGCCTAAAGTAGTCAGTTCTATAGGAAGTTTATTCCAGTATGAGCCAACAACATTTATGAACAAGGAGTCACCAGATTTATTGTGTGATTTGAGAGTAGCTACTAGTAGTTTGTTAGCTGAGGAAGGGAAGTAAGATTCCTGTAAGGGGCCACAAGGTTATTAAGTATTGGTGTATTAGTAGGGTAGTGGAGAATTTTATAGGTGATAACTAATTGATGTAGGAGAATAAGATTTTGAAGTTCAAGCCAGTCAAGCTTTTTGAGATTAACACAGTGATGGGTACGAAATGGGGAACCTGTGGCAAACCTGGCTATGCTATGGTAGGTTGTGGCAAGTTTCTGAAGGTTAGATTTTGAAAGGTTGATAAAAGATGGAGAGGCATACAATAAAGTAGAGATGAGATGAGTTTGGGGTAGAGACACCCTGCTGGTTGCTGTTAGAAAGGTTCCCTACACAGACTGTCTCAAAAAACTCCAGCTTTACTCCGTCACATATCACCTACTCAGAGGTAATCTCTGCTTAACATACAAAGCTATGTCAAACCCAGAGCTATTGGACATGCTCCACTTAAAGAAATCCCAATCCCTCCGAGCTACATGCTCTAGGGACCTAAACCTTGTCACCACAATAAACAGAACATGCCAGAGAGATAGATTCCTGTCCCAGAGACTTCTCATACTCTGGAATAAACTACCTATCTATATCAAACAAAGCTCCTCATTAGCACTCTTCAAGAAAAATCTTGATGATCAGATAGGAAATAGGAAATTCACCCCGGGGATCACTTCTGTGGCTCTGCTCGACAGTGACACAGGAAATTAATTTTCTTGGGTGGCAAAAGCCAGGGTACCTTTATGTCTGGGCTTGTATAGGCCCTAGGGCCAATAGCCTAGTACCTACCTATGAACCTATGAACCTACTCACACACATATATCTACATGTTGGAATACATTCTCTGTACTGTCGAATGACTGGGCTGGATGATATGTTTGTGAATACATCAAGGATATGTATATCTGGGATGGCTTAGTGGCAAATCACTTTGTCTATGGTGCCCAGGGTCCTGGGTTTGATCCTACTGAAGGCTGCTTATTTTGTTGCTAGGCAGAATGAGGGCTGTTTGATACAGTGTGATTAAGGCACTTTTGAGCAGTTGTAAGCAGGTTTCATAGTTTCATAGTATAGTACTAGGCTATCTGCCCTAGGGCATTTATAAGCCTAGCCAAAGTGTATGTGGCTTTTGCCACCCCATGTAATGATACAAAAGTGTACAATTTAAATTCAATTTAGTTTACTGTGCCTCTATCTAGCAATGACACAGAGATGACCCCCGGGGTAAACCTACGATCACCCATCCATTCGTCCAGATTTCTCTTGAAGAGAGTCAGTGAGGGGCTCTGCCTAACATGGACAGGTATCCTGTTCCAGAGTGCGGGAAGCCTCTGGGTTATGAATCTGTCCCTCCAGCATGTCCTATTCATATTTGTGCTGAGGTTTAGATCTTTAGCTCTCGTGGCTCTGATGGATTTCGATTTTTTGAGGTGGAGCATGTCCATTAATTCTGAATCAGACATGGCCTTGTACGTAAGGCACAGATCACCTCTGAGCAGGCGGTATGCTACTGAATAGAGCTGGAGCTTTTTCAAGTCTGGCAGCATATGATATATGCTGGAGACCCTTAATCCTCTTGGTAAGGTACTTTTGGGGTCTCTCCAGCTGCTGCAGGTGTCGGGTGAAGTACATACCAAATGGGGCATTGTACTCAATCATAGGCCTGATAAGGGAGGAATATAAGGGTACAATGACATCCTTTGATCTGGATGTGAATCCCTTCATGATAAGGTGGGCAAGGTAGAAGGTCTTTCTAACCACTTTGGCGACATGGGTGTCAAATGAGAGGTCACTGTCAACTTGGGTCCGCAGGTCTCTGATTACTTTTTCTGTACTTAATGGATTACCACCTATGTGGTAATTTGTGGGTACTTTGTTTTTTCCAAAGGGGATGACTATACATTTTTTGGCATTTAGTTTAAGGCAATGACTGGCACCAGTCATCTGTTTCTGTGAGGATCTTCTGGAGGATGCATGTGTCAGCTGGTGTGTCGACTATGGCGCCTAGTTTGCAGTTGTCTGCGAACTTTGTCAGCCACAACCCCCCTATGTTTGCCTGCACATCTGAGAAATAAATGCCGAACAAGAGGGGTCCCAAGACAGAGCCCTGTGGGACTCCACTTGTGACTGGCTTAGAGTCTGACATAGCTCCAGCTATTCTGACTTTGTGGGTTCTGTCCTTTAGCCAGTTTGCAACCCATCTTGTGACAAATGGGTTTACATTTAAGCTGTTGAGCTTGTCTATGATGCCTGAGTGGGGTATTGTGTCGAAGGCTTTTGCCAGATCCAGGTAGGCTGTATGAACTGCTTTGCCTTCATCGATGGCTGTAGTGACTGTTTCAAAAAAGTCCACCAGGTTTAAAAGACAGAATCTGCCTTTTACAAAGCCGAACTGGGTAGGGTCAATTGTCTGTAGGTCCCCAATGTCATTATTTATGAGTTCCATAATGATCCTTTCCATAGCTTTGCAGACCAGGCTGGTCAAGCTTATGGGGCGGTAGTTTCCAGGGTCTGTAGAGGTGCCACCTTTGTGGAGTGGGACCACTGTAGCTGTACGCCAGTGTTCAGGGACGTATCCTGTAGCAAGGCTAAGATTAAACAGCATTCTTATGTGCGGGTTTAGCTCCTCTAGGAGTTCACGTATCACGCAACCCGGGACACCGTCAGGTCCCGTGGATGCTGTATTTTTAGCTTTGCTGAGGGCAGCTCTCACCTGGACATCTGAGATTTCAGGGAGTTTGCATTCAGCTGAGATATTTATTTCGTCTTTTGGGGCGAGGCAGGGAAGAAATTTGCACTGAACCTGTCTGCCAGTATGTTGGCAATATCTGTGGGTTCAGTGTATTTTTTGCCGTTATGAACTAACTCTGCGCATATCTGAGGGTTTCCGCCCAGGTTTCTAACATGACTGAAGAAGGCCTTGTGATTATCTTTAGTGTCCTTAGCAATTTTTCTCTCGAAGTTGGCCTTTGATGATTTTATTAGCAAACGTAGTTTTTTGCTAGTGCTGATCAGGGATGCCTTCCCTTTATGGGATTTTGTTCTGTCTTGCAGTAGCTTCCTTTTCTTGTTATAAAGTTTGTTTATGGCTGGGGTCCTCCAGATAGGATGCCTGCCTTTGGTGGAAAGGGTCTTGGTTTTATTTGGGATTGCATGATCCATGCATTC
Source organism: Protopterus annectens (assembly GCF_019279795.1). NCBI lineage: Eukaryota > Metazoa > Chordata > Ceratodontiformes > Protopteridae > Protopterus > Protopterus annectens. Next base: position 264,702,160 of record NC_056740.1, read on the forward strand.
TTGGAGATTCCCGTAGAAAGCATTTGTGAAGGATTCAGCAGTGTGGGATGTGGTTTCCACTGGCCCAGGGGGCTTGAAGGATACCATTTCAGTCCTAAGGAGTGTAAAGTCGGCTTTTGAGAAGTTTCTCACTGTGGTCTTTTGTGCTGGGGGTGGAGGTGGGATATGAATATCTAGGGTTATTAGTTTATGGTCTGATCTCACTAGTGAGGGTATACTTCGGTGTTGAGCATTTTGTCCCCATGTTTGTGATGATCAGGTCAAGTATATTATTTCCTTGTGGGGAGGTGACTAGTTGTTCCACTGCATTTGAGTTGATGAATTCCAGGAACCTTTGGGCTAGGGTGTTGGGGCTTGAGTAATGCACCCAGTCTATGTTTGGGTAGTTGAAGTCTCCCAATATGATGGTATTTGGTGAGACATTCATATCCTCCAGTGTCTTCAGGAAGGCTGAATGGAGTTCCTGAGATTGCGAGGGTGGTCTGTAGCATGCTACAAGTTGTATAGCAGTTTTGCCTACGGTTAGTTGCACATGGATGGTCTCCGATGCTTCGTGCATTGCCACTAACCTGGAGGTGTGGGTGTCTTTAATGAATATGGACACTCCCCCTCCTTTTGTGGTTCAGCCCAGGTTTTGGGGCTGAAATGCATGATATGAGGTATAACCTTGTAGGGCTGGGGTGCTCCCAGGAGGCTTGAACCAGGTTTCAGTTACTACACAGACATCGATGCTCTCCATACTGAGGAGTGCTTCGAGAGCCTGCATCTTGAGATTTAGACTTCTGGCGTTGAGCAGCATTACCCTTAGTTTTTTTCCTTTATTGTTTTCTAAGGTGGTGGGTTTGTCTTTTGAGCCTTGCCTAAAAAAGGCACTATGGGGGTGGCAAGAACCTTAGCCAATATCCGGAAGCCCAGTGGTGACAGGTGCAAGCCGTCCCTTGCGAAGCAGCGTGGCTTGTCCAGCATGTCATCCCAAACAGACAGACATTGGATCCCCCTAGAATGACACCAGTAATTGAGCCAATTATTAAAGCTGATCATCTTGTCTTTGTATTGTGGCATCATTCTTGGTGAGGGCAAGATGCTGCTCAGTTTGCGTGACGGTAAGCACTGCCAACCTCAGCTTATGTTTTCTTACAGTCAGTTGGCTTCAGATTCCTCAACCTGTATAGGCATAGCTTACCCTCGCACAAACCCTCGCAAACCCGCTTACCGCTGCTCAACAGTGCTTACCACTGCTTACCCCCGTGCTAATTCCTTTAAAAGAAAAGAAAAAGGGGTTGATAGGAAAGTGGTGAAAAATGGGGCACAAAGAGGGAAAGACAGTAGGGAAAATAGCTAGGCATGTGCAGGAAGGGTATAGGAAAGGTCCATAGCTGCCCATTTCTTCTACAGCAACAGCTGTGCATATACACTATATTTGCAGGTACTTTTGGACCCTCAAACCCCTGGGAGATGGATGAAGACCACTTATATTCATTGTGATGCCAATTAGACCAGATTACATGTGTCCAGTGGACACGTGCAAAATGGACAGCTATGTATGGGGCAAGATTTTTTTGTAGGAACAGATTGCCCTTTATTTTATTTTTTCAGGTGAGAGTGGGGAGGGGTAGTAGGTATATTTGGGGAGGGAGGTTGGGTGGGTTAACAGACCAGGCACACGAGATGCATACAGGGCCGATATATGACACATGTGGGGGGTAAACACCTTGGTCAGGGAGGGGTGTTTGGAAGTCGCAAGCCCATGAGCCCCCAATTGAAAAAAGTGGGACTGAGGTCCCACTCATGGGCAGTCACCACTGCATCTTCACGGCTCCAAAGGTGGCTGTGCTGGGGCTCTGTAGGAGGGACAGGCTCACCCTCTAATAGCGCCACTCGTCCCTCAAGCTGGCATAGACACTCTTGATACTCCAGATCGAGCTCCTTATGCACCACGGCCCGGACCTGTTGACGGGTGACAGGTTCCCCTCCACGGCCACTCCGAGGTGGGGGGGCGAGCCCCATCCCCTGCAGCTGTTCCTCCCGAAGGTGATGCAGGGCCCACGGAGGAGGAGGTCCCAGGCTGGGCCCAAGATGTGCTGGTGCCCGGTGCCATGGCCAGCCGAGGTGGGTCAGATGGGTCCGCTGAGACTGGCCTTCCCATACGAGCTGTGAGATTTATGGCAGATATGGATTAGTAACAGTCAACAGCATTCAGGATTAGTTATAACAGCATGCATAGGTATTCCCATTAACCAGACACACCAGATTGAACACAGTTGCAGAGCAAGCAGAACACATGCATATATGGAACAACAGTGGCCATTACAGGAGCATGCAGGTTTCATTGATGGTAACAGGCCACCAATATGGGTGCATTTTAACATGGCACATGCATAGAAATAAATGTGAATATTTATTAATCATTAGGACATATGTCCCAAAAACGTTTGGAGTGTACACATACCATTTGAGGAGTGTCATTGGGTTATTATGCACATATGGTAGGGATGAGAGAGAGGATTCAGTTAACAACTAATATATCCTTGTGGTTTTCACAACATTCTTAGTCACTGCAGTGATCTTTCCCTTACATGTATTATTACACTATACAATGGCCTTATATTGTACACTGGTATGTTTATAGATTATTATATACGTGACCTGTGTCTTTAGTACAGGCGTGACAGGCTGCAGATGTTAATGCAACATATGTTGAGAATTGCTGTCATACACATTGGGTGAGGTGCTAGAATGACAAGTTTGTTTTCATATACATTCTCTGACTATGTACAAGTTTGACTATCAGTTATATGTCATTGACAGCTGCTTACATTTCTTGGATCATCACACTGAATTTTCAGGGGAACAGGGTACCAAGCTGGTGATATGGAACATTTATCTGGACATACTGGACAGATTGGAACAGTTGTGGGGTATAAATATGCATACAACTTACAGTTTGAACATTCAAGAAAATTCTGTACAGTTGGGTGTAATTATGCATACAGCTTTCTATATGAACATTATATCACAGTCTGCATGGTTGTGGGATATTATTATGCATGCAACTTAGTAGCACTCCCAGGAGTCAAACCTCTGCTGTGTGTGACAAAACGTTATTGCTAACATCACAGTATGCTGTGCTATCAGGGAATTGATGTACAGCTTTCAACTGTTTTCTATCTAAGTCTCCCTAACTCATACGATATGACTGACCTCTTGGCACTTTCAACATTGTTATGCAGATCTTCATACCCATTTTATCTGCATACCGCGATGTGGCTGACACTGCTTTAGATACAACAGTACTATTTATAGTATGGAACAGATTGCAAACATATGAAAGAAGAGTAAACAGAAGCACTCCAGGGGTTATACCTTTATTCACAGACTATTAACACATTTATTTCTACTGGTACAACACTTTCTAAGGCTCTTATAATCTTTGTTATGACAGTACATGCAGACTGATTACTAACCTGCCTCACGACGCAGCCTTTGCAGCCTAGCATCATGGGCTTGTTGGTTCGCAGCCTGCTCATCTGCAGCTGTCAGAGAAATGCATTGATATTTAGCCATACCTATCCATAGTACACACAAGCTAGGTAATTATTTACTACTTAGTAGAATGTGTACTTAGTACAGGGGCATTGGCCATCTGCCGACACTCCTGGATCCACTGTTCCAGGACATCCCCCTCTGCCGCTTTAGGTCAGCATGGTGATGTCTGACCTGCTCACCAGTTCTGGGGATACCTGTGGCACTGGTGAGGTCACGGGTGAGACTGTCCCAGGCCTCTGTTTTGTACTCTGAGCCCTGGTACTGGCCCTGCAGTAGTCTCTGATCATGGTGTTTTACCAAGAGCCATACCATGAATTTTGACTCCTGGATGCCCCAGCACTGCGCTCTGAATCAAGTACTTTCACCCACATCAGCCATTCTGCCTGCAGTGGGAAGCTATAACCAGTTATGAGACATATTCCCACCTGTGAGGTTTAAATACGGCCATTTTCCCGCACTTTGCTGTGATTGGCCAGTTTTGAAAAGGCTAAGCTGTGGCACACCTACTTACATATGGTTGGCACTGTTTAAAGAGGTATACCACTATGGAGATTGAATTGGCCCCTGCACATTGCTTACACTTACTAACATGAGCTGTGATGCAGTTAGCATTGTTGATTATCACTATATTTGCCATTTGGCAATGATTTATTCTTCATTACAGGTTATATATGTGTCTGGTATCCATGATTCATGTGTACATACACTGCATGGGGTCCTGGGAACTTCAATACTTTATTACCATAACACCTCAAATCTATGCTTACTGCAGTACTTCAGTTCACATATTTATGTTCTGTGGCAGGTTATTCAACATCACACTGTACATAGATTCAGTTCACATGTTTGGTTTTTATTTTCCTGTGGTGAGGATTAGTTTGCTGATACCTCATGCATATCTATTGCTATGATGGCTTAGTGGTTAACTACTGTGACTATAGTGTACAGAGTCCTGCGTTTGAGCCTTGCAGAGGCAGTTTATTTTGTTGTTGGGCAGAACATGGGCCGTTCGATCCAGAGTGATTAAGGCACTTTAAAGGAGTTGTAAGCGGGTTTGCACGGGTTTGCGCAATGGTAAGCACTGCTAACCTCCGGTTACAGTTTCTTACACTCAGTTAGCTTCTACTTTGCTTAACTGTGTATGCAATGCTTACCCCCATGCAAACACACTTAAATACGCTTACTAGTGCTTATATATGCTTACTACTGCTTATTTGTGCTTAAACCTGCTTACTAGTGCCTTATTCATTATGACACTGACACTTCACATGTACATTTCATGCAGTACTCCAGTTAACATTTAAATGTTATTATGTAAGTTATACGGCAAAAGGTGTAAAATTATGTTCATATACAGATTTCACATGGAAAATATGTGCTGCAGTGGGACTCGAACCGGGAATACCTGTTCATTAGGCAGATGCTCTAACCACTACACTATTGCTGTGCTGCTTCATTTGCATTTTCTTGTTATCCTCTTCAGCCTTTTCAGCTGCTTTAACCATAACTAAGTGATGGGCATGCCCGTGCACCTATGGTTAGCTGTACTCGGGGTTTTAAAAAAAATAAATAAAAGGATCTCTTCATTTTATTTAAATGTGCTGTTGCTCTTGAACACATGGGAACTGTTGGTGGGGATATGCGGACACCTATGAGTGGTCTCACTCATTTATTTACACTTTCGTCTGTTTTATTTTGCAGGGGTGTGTTTATTCTGAGAGCTCTGCTCTCAGACATGCCCCCTGCACTCGTCCATGCTCCATGTAGCATTAGGAGTTCAGGCAGCACACCTTCATTAATATTCATGGGGCGCTGCCATCCTCCTCTTAAACTGCCGCTTCCGTGCATGACTAGATTAGTCCTGCATGGAAGTTTAGTACATCCGGGGGTATTTCTAATATAGCTTCCTATTAGATGAACGAACACTTAAAATGTTGAGTATGACATGCTCGACAGATTTTAAGTGAATGTTCATCTAAGCCAAACCTGAGAATGTTGAAACAAGGCATTTAAAAAGGTTTTAGCCAGCCATGAGGAAGCCAATGGCTTACATCAGAATGTTCACCCTGTCTCGCCGTTCTTACAGTCCTCCACTGTGGTGCGATCTTGGAGTTGGTATATTTAAGTAGGGGGGGTGTGGGGTGCAAAGCTCCCAACTTTATTTTGTTTGTCGATTTGTTTTTGTCTTTTTTTGAGGGGAGGTAATGGTGTACAGTACATTGTAGCCGTCATCCGTTGGCTTCATGACGGCTGGCCAACTATTAGTTTTTGAAACTCCTCTTTTCAATATTCTGGGGTTTTGATTAGATGAACGTTCACTTAAAAGCTATCGAGCATTTCGTACTTGACATTTTAAGCATTCATTCATCTAATATAGACCCTCTAATATAGTTGGTTTAGGTTTTGATTTCCATTTTTAGACATTGCTTTTTTGGCAGCCATCATAATTAGAGACAGCAAGGTTTTATCATGTCTAGGCAATTCCAATTCTGTCTCATAGCTCAGAAAAATCATCGTCTTCATCACACCAACCTGCCCACCCAGCATCTCCAACAGTGCATCCTGAAAGTAATCCTTAAAGTCTACCAACTCACTGCACTCCCAGAAAATGTTCCCAATTACCTGCTTATTCCCCGTCACACCTCTAACATTTGCTGTCTACCTGAGGAGAAATTCTCTGAAGTCTACTTGGGGTATAAAAATATCTATGCTTGAGGCAATTTACTCTGTCTTGTCTCTGTCATGGCCCATGCTTGTGGTCCAGATGCCATCGGTTTGCCTATGCTGCAATGTATTGTGCCTGCCTCTGCCTCAGTTGTAGAACTGTTGTTGCTGCATCTTCCTCAGATGGGTACCCACCCTGCCCTTCTCTGCCTAACAGCTGGTATGGAAGATCCTGGAAGATGTTAACCTTTCTCTGTTTGCGTAATGCCATGTTAGGAGGCACTGCACACTCTACACAAATCATGCTGCAAATTTCAGGACTGTGGTGCTCCTTCTGCTGTTTCTATACAATAAAGGTTTCCTTTGACAAGGGCTGAACATCTGCTCCATTATATGATGCGCTTCAACATTTAATGCATTATGGGCCTACAACACACAGCATACAACATAAGATATGTGGCTTGCTCCATGTTTGCTTGGTACCTGTATATGTAGATATATTTATATAGCCTCAATGTGCATCTACCAATAAGAGGACTGCATGCTGCACATGTGCCAGATGTAAGAATCATGAGAACTACACAGGTGATATGCAGATGCATTATAAATAATGTTCTAGGTATTCTCAGAAAAAGATAAAAAACTTTGTTGTTTACAGTCGGTGAATGAATCCACATCTTCCCTGTTCTGGCATATATACATATATATATATATATATACATATATATATATATATATATATATACATATATACATATATATATATATATATATATATCTATATATATATATATACACACACACACACACACACACACACATGGAAATTTTTACATAGATGTTTTTTCAGTCCACATAGACTAGCAATAATGTACAAGAAAGATGAAATGAAATGCTGGAGAGGTGGACACCATGATGCCGACTGGATACATCTGGTTGTTAATTGCAAAATAATTTCCCCATTTTGGTTAGACTTTAAATATCTTTGCAAAGCTCTATGGAATGACAACTGTATAATTTCTGACTCCCTTATCCTTTTCAATGTTCCTCTTCCTGAAGTTACTCCTAAAAACTAGACATTTTTACTATGGTCTATCCTCTCTATAGCAAGGAAAATTGTTACTAAAAATTGGAAATCTCAATCTACTCCTGTCTTTAAAGTTGAGTTTATTCATCTTGTGAAATACATTTGCAAGAATGAGCTTGCTACTATAAAAGCAAGGACTAACATAACTCATCATTTAATTGCTTGGACAAAATTGTCTAATCTGTGAGAGAAAGTGTTCTCCTATATATATATATATATATATATATATATATATATATATATATATATATATATTGCTTTTTTAATTATCATGGACACTGTATATAGTTTTTTTTTTCTTGTTGCTAGACTGTTAAGTTATTGTGTTATAAAATGAATAAAAACATTTTGGAAAAAAATGGTCTCTGCATTACAATGTGGTAGTCAAGGTAGTGGAAACCTTTCCTGTTAATGTATCACAAGGTGTAAGTGATCAATGGCTCCATGTACCTCAGGGCAAAGAGTAATGTTGCAGAATTCCTTCATGTTGGGTGTTCTTTCTTCTGCAGACCTAAGGAACCAGATATTGTCCACTATATGCTACAGGCACAACATCAAGGAGCTGTTTTATGTTGCATAAGGCTAATGCCTACATTACCCCTAAAATGTCCCCGGCAGGTCACTGAAAGATCCATGAAGGTAACATGGTTAAACCTACACGTCCCTTAACATCCACAGAAATAGGCAGCCCATATATACCCCTCAATTCCACTTGTGGGTGACATATTTTGAAAGTGAGTCCCATGCAGTCTCTCTGTCCATCCAGAATCTGCTGGTCAATCAGGTAGTGGTATGTTGGCTGCTGTTTGCACTTCCTCCTTTAGCATGTTTGGCTATGATATGCAATATACCTCTCAACATGTCAGCACAAATAAATTGGGACAAAGCCTAAAATAATGGGGTGATAAAGGCTCAAAAATAAGGACAGATTTTAAATATTCCTCTTATAAACTTAGACAGTTGTTAGAATGACAGGATTTGTGTTAGCATGCCTTTTCTGGAGGATGTCAAATCTGAAATTCAAATGTAAATCATTATTTAGTGATTTTAATCTTTAGTGATTTGCCAGAAAACCACACATTTTATGAGGAACAGGCTAAAAATATGAGGCAAATATATGGACATTCTTAATACTGTGAGTACTGGCTCCAAGGGTGGCCATTAATACCTTAGAGACCATCTCTTTATTTTTATTTATCCTTTGTTAACCAGGTTATCATTTATTATTTATTTATTCATTTGACATTTTTTACTGGGAATGTCCAACTGGGTCGAAAAGAACCCATTTTCAGTGGAGGCCTGGAGAGAAAGCTTCAGTCACATACAGGCATGTACAAACGTTATACAGATAAAATAAAAAAGCATGAGTTGCAATTAAATACAGAGATGTAAAGCTAAAACTTTATACAGACAGCAACAAATTACCTGAGTTACAATTAAGCAGGTACATTGATATGAAGCAGATGGTAATTACACAAGTAATTGATATAGATATGCGAGTAAATAATGCAGAGTGAATGGAGTACAGATAGACAGAGAGTGAATGAGAGTTGCAGTCTTGTCTGATCTGGAGAAGAGATTAGCCTGGATCAGAGCAAGGGCACAACCGGGAGTTGAACATGTGTTGTTTCAATACAGTTTTAAAGGCAGGTAGGTTAGTAGTAGTTATCACAGTAAGTGGAAGAAAGTGCCATGCTTTTGCAACGTAATGGGAGTACAGGCTTAATCCAGTTGTCTTAGAGAGTTTGTATATAGAGATAAGCTCTTTATTTGCAGATCTAAGTGTTCTGTTTTGGTTGTAAGGTGTAATGATTTTATTTAGTGCTGGGCAGGCAAGAGTTTTGTAGACCTTGTTGTGTAGTGTTAGAGGTTGGATATATAGTAAGTAATTGGGGAATTCTAGACAGTTTATTTTTTTAGTGACAAACAGTGATGGGTTCTAGTTTTTGAGTTGGTGGCAAACTTGGCCAGTTTATCATAGCACTGTTCCTTTATGGATCTAGAAGAGCTCTGTAAATTGGTAAGCTCTGGAGCACTGTAAAACACGGAGGACAGAAGGAAAGTTTTGGCAAGGGTGGTTTTGGAACAAGAGGTTAGTATGTGTTTGTTTCTGTAAAGTGTGCCAAGTTTCCGGTGGGTTTTCTTTATGCTTTGTTGAATGTGAGGATCAAACCAAAGGTATGTCAATGACTACAACCAGTAACTTGGTGTCATGGATAATTTCAGTTGTAGTGTTAGCAGCGGAGAGAACTTTGAAGCTATTTAGATTAGTAGTATAGTTCTTTGGCTGAAAAAGAAGCAGTTTACTTTTTTAGGTTGAGGAAAAGCTGGCAGTTGGTAAGCCAGGATTCAACAGCAGAGAAATTTTGTTTAGTATCAGAGAGAAGCTGGGGCAGTGTGGGAGAGGTACATATTGTGAAATCATCTGCATATTGTATTAATGTTCCACTAACAAATGCTGTACAAAGGTCATTAGTAAAAATGTTAAAAAGTAGGGGGTCCTAGGAAGGATCCCTGTGGGATTCCAGTGGCATTTGCTAGAAAGGGAGAGGTAGCATTTGATCATTTTACAGATTGCTTTTAATTGTGTAAGTAACTGTGGAGCCAATGTACTGTAGGAGGGGTAATTCCTAGGTTAGAGAGCTTGTTCAAGAGTAAAGAGTGAGACACAATATTGAATGCCTTTGAAAGGTCAAGTGATAGTGCAGACACATAGAGTTTCTAGCTGTTTACAAAGTCAGTGAAGGTTAAAAGGGCTGTAGTTGTGCTGTGGCCAGGACAAAAGCCACGTTGTGTGTTTGTAAGGAGGTTCTTATGCTATAAGTAATTCGTGAATTGAAAATGAATACATTTTTCCAGTATTTTAGAGATAGAGGGGAAAGTATGGGTATGGGTCGAAAGTCCGAGGAGTGGTTAGAGACAGCAACTGGTAATTCATTGGCCATTTTGGGTCATTTCCTGTTTTTTCCAGCCCCTGCTATAAAGCACGCTTTAGCGCGCTTTAGCGTGGAATTGCCACAGGAGCACACAAGAGCAGCGGCGGTTAATCAAGGTTAAACTATTCGGGCTACCTAAAGTCCACTCTTCAAATTTTCCCTTAAAACAGCCTTCCCTGAACTGTACTGCTGATCTAACCAGCGTATTCTATATCTAAAAAGCTCAGCTCTACTTGATTCCTAAGTAGAATATTCTCTATCTGTAAAACCTAGCACTTGCTCCTAAAGTACTTTTTTACTTGATATAGCACTTTTATTATACATAGTACCCCACCAGCCAAAAACCCCATTCGATCACCCACATCCCCCGGAGTCTTTTAAAGTCCTTGTCTATTCCTTCTAGCATGTCGAGGGATCAGTTGCTGGTGTCCTCTCCTGCTCAGCTGGTGAATCTGGGAATTTTGAGGCAATGTTACAATTGTCTCATGTACACGGACAACCCTCTCCTCCTCCCACAAAACACAAATACATGCGAGAGATGCAACTATATAGCCAAACTGGAGGCTGAGCTCTCTCAACATAGGACTGGTAAGACCAGACAGGAGGAGAAGGTTACCACACACACCACAAACCCAGTCTCACATAGTACTATCACAACTTCAAATCATACACATAAATCCACAAAGACATATTCGGAGGCTCTGATCAAAAATCTACCAAAACAGCAGAGGCCACCAAAGCAGACACCCAAACAACTGCCACCTCAGGACACAACACATGCAACACATAGACCACATAGTCAGTGTGCCAAACAGTCACAGCCCTTAAGGCCAAACACAATGCCAGACACACTCGTCATTGGTGACTCCATAGTCAGACACACTGACGTCCCGCTCACCAGATTGAACAAGGAAAAGGTCACAGTAAGCTGCCTGTCGGGTGCTAGAATCCACCACATAATGCAAGCACTCAGGTCTCTCAACAGCAGGTACAAGTACGACTCTGTCATTGTCCACGCTGGTGTGAACGACCTGAGATGTACCTTCTTGGACTACATGAAAAGAGACATAGAGGAGCTCTCTGATTATGTAGCCCAGGCAGGTATGACCCTGACCTTGAGCAGTATCCTACCTTCACCAAGAATGATGCCACAATACAGAGACAAGATGATCAGCTTTAATAATTGGCTTAAACTCTGGTGTCATTCAAAGGGGATCCAATGTCTGTCTGCCTGGGATGACATGCTGGACAAGCCACGCTGCTTCGCAAGGGATGGCTTGCACCTGTCACCCCTGGGCTTCCGGATATTGGCAAAGGCTCTTGCCACCCCCATAGTGCCTTTTTTAGGCAAGGCTCAAATTCTAAACCTACCACCCTAAAACACAAAAAAGGAAATAAACTAAGGGTAATGCTGCTCAATGCCAGAAGTCTCAACCTCAAGATGCACGCACTTGAGGCCCTTCTCAGTATGGAGAACATCGATGTCTGTGCTGTGACTGAAACCTGGTTCAAGGCTCCCGAGAGCACCCCGGCACTATCAGGCTTTACCTCATATCATGCGTTCTGGCCCCAAAATCCGGACAACACCAAGAAAGGAGGGGGGGTGTCTATATTCATCAAGAACACCCACACCTCAAGGTTGGTGGCAACGCACGATGCATTGGAGACCATCCAGGTGCAATTAACCATAGGCAAGACTGCTCTGCAATTTGTAGCATGTTACAGGCCACCCTCTCAATCTCAGGATCCTCACATAGCTTTCCTGAAAACACTGGAAGGGATAAATGTATCTCCAAACACCATCATACTAGGTGATTTCAACTACCCGAATATAGACTGGGATCACTACTTAAGCCCCAAAACTCTAGCCCAAAGGTTCCTAGAGTTCATAAACTCAAATGCCATGGAACAACTAGTCACCATCCCCACAAGAGGAGATAACATACTAGATCTCATCATCACGAACATGGGGTCACAATGTTCAACACCGGAAGTATACCCTTCACTGGTGAGATCAGACCATAAGGAAGTCCACATCCCGCCCCCACCTGAGATAAAAAAGACCACAGTGAAGAACTTCTCAAAAGCCGATTTCACACTTCTAAAGGCTAGTGTGGTCTCTTTTAAGGCCCCCGAGACTGCGGAAACCATTACTCAAGCTGCTGAATAACTTACAAATGCCTTCTACCAGCACCTACAGGACTGCATGGATCAGGCAATCCCAAACAAAACAAAGACTCTTTGTACCAAAGGCAAGCGTCCAGTTTGGTGGACCCCAGCCATAAACAAGCTCTACAACAAAAGGAGGAAGCTACCACAAGATAGAGCAAAATCCTTAAAAGGGAAAACACCCTTGATCATTATAAGTAAAAAATTAAGATCTCTCATAAAATCATCCAAGGCAAATTTTGAGAGAAAAGTTACTAAGGACTCAAAGGACAATCATAAGGCCTTCTTTAGCTATGTTATAAACCTGGGAGGAAACTCCCAGATATGCTCAGAATTAGTTCAAAATGATGTAAAAATTACTGAACCTACAGACATTGCCAACATACTGGCTGACAGGTTCAGTGCAAACTCCCCCCCCCCAAAAGGTGAGATATCTATACCAGAGAATTATAGCCCCCCAAACATCTCAAACGCTCAGGTGAGAACTGCTCTCTCCAAGGCAAAAAACACAGCATCCATGGGACCAGATGGTGTCCCCGGATGTGTGATCCACAAACTCAATGAGGAATTAAACCTGCAGTTAGGGCAGCTGTTTAATCTTAGCCTCACCTCAGGATACGTGCCTAAGGAGTGGCGTATGGCAACTGTGGTCCCACTTCACAAAGGAGGTGCCTCCACCGACCCGGGAAATTACCATCCCATCAGCTTGACAAGCTTGATCTGCAAAGCTATGGAGAGGATCATAATGGAACTCATAAATAAAGACATAGGAGACTTGCAGACTTTGGATCTGACCCAGTTTGGCTTTGTCAAGGGCAGATCATGCCTTTTAAACCTGGTGGACTTTTTCGAAACAGTCACCAAGGCCATTGATGAGGGAGAGGCAGTCCACACAGCCTACCTCGACCTGGCAAAGGCTTTCGACACAATACCCCACTCAGGTATCATTGAAAAACTCATCAGCTTAAATGTAAACCCATACGTCACAAGATAGGTTGCAAATTGGCTAAGTGACAGAACCCACAGGGTCAGAGTTGCTGGCGCCATGTCAGACTCAAAGCCTGTCACAAGTGGTGTCCCACAGGGCTCAGTCCTGGGCCCTCTCCTGTTCGGCATCTACTTTTCAGAAGTACAAGCAAACACAGGAGGATTATGGCTGACAAAATTTGCAGATGACTGCAAACTGGGCGCCATAGTTGAGAACACATCTGACACAGATATCCTTCAGAAGGGTCTTATAGAAACGGAAAACTGGTGCCAGAACCATTGCCTAAAGTTAAACACCAAAAAATGCATAGTCATACCCTTCAGGAAAAACAAGGTTACCCCTAGCTACCATACAGGCGGCAATCCACTAAGCACAGAAGAGGTTATCAGGGATCTGGGTACCCAGGTTGACAGTAACCTTTCATTTGATACTCACGTTGCCAAAGTAGTTAGGAAGACCTTCTACATTGCCCACCTGATCATGAAGGGATTCACATCTAGATCAAGGGAAGTCATCGTCCCACTGTACTCATCACTCATCAGGCCAATGATTGAGTACAATGCCCCATTCAGAATGTATCTGACACGACACCTGCAGCAACTGGAAAGGCCCCAAAAGTTCCTCACCAAAAGGATAAAGGGTCTCAAAAATCTGTCCTATGCTGCCCGACTGAAGGAACTTCAGCTCTACTCAGTCGCTTACCGTCTGCTCAGAGGTGACCTGTGCCTGACATACAAGGCCATGTCCAACCTAGAATTGATGAACATGCTTCACCTCAAAAAATCTAGATCCCTCAGAACTACAAGGGCGGGAGACTTAAACCTTGACACGGTTATTAATAGGACGTGCTGGAGGGACAGATTCATCACCTAGAGACTCCCTATGCTGTGGAACAAAATCCCAGTACATGTGAGGCAGAGCACCTCGCTGGCATTGTTCAAGAGAAATCTTGACCAATGGATGGGAGATCGCAGATATACCCCAGGGATTATCTCAGTGTCACTGCTTGACAGAGGCACAGCAAAATAATGGACATAGTATCCTCCAAACTAAAGGGGTGGCGAAAGCCACAAAACTCTGGCTAGGCTTATAAATGCCCTTGGGCAGATAGCCTAGTATGAACCTATAAACCTATAAGTCTGTAAGTTCAGTGGAGTTCCTTCTTTGTGAATGGGGACGATATGGGACTTTTTCCAGATACTAGGTACTTTGGACTCAGATATGGATTGCTTGATCAGGATGCTGCCTGCGTATGCTATGGAATCAGCTGCTAGCTTTAGGTATGCAGGTGGGATGTTATCAGTGGAGGTAGAACAGGGTTTGAGTTTGAGCAGTAATATTTTTATGAGGCTTGTAGATATTGGTTGAAAAGTGAAAAGGGGATGGTTCTCTGAAGGTGGTTCTGTGCAGTGGGGGTAAGGAAGGTGAGAAGGGTGTGAATGGTCTGGGTTGGGTGAATGAGGAGTATTAGGGGTAGATAAAGAGGAAGAGTGGCAGATATTGCAGGTTTTAGTGATAAGATCACTGAATGATTTTATGAAGTGGATGGTTAAAGTCTTCACCAATTTAAGAGGGAGGAGCATTTAGTGAAACCTCGGATTCCTTTTTTGTTCCAGGATGGAGTAGACTTGTGATAGTGGACGAGAATGTTTTTGGATTAGTTTTGTGCTTCTGTTGTAATTGATTATAGTATAGCTGCTTGTCTTTGATAACTAGTGTTTTTAGCTTGGTTACATAGCTGCTTAAAATAATATGATCTTGCCCTTTATAACTTTGTTTCCATAGAGCCCAGGCTACATCCTACTTTTTCATTAGATTTTTACATTCCTTAGTTAGCCAGGATATGGGATTGTTTTTGATTCTTTTGGTTCGAACTGGAGCTAGGGTATCTAGCAGATTTAGGAAGGAGTTATTAAAGCAGAGTACTGCTTCTTCTAGTGGCAGTACCTTTAGTGGAAACCAGTTTATTTTGTGTAACATGTCATTAAACCTGTCATTAGAAAAGTTAGAGAGATTACTAACTGATTTCAGGGTGTGAGTTTTTGAAGGGTGAGTGCTTACTCAAGTAGTGAAGGCATGTAGATGGTAACTAAGGGTGTTTGGATATGTACCAACAATGGTAAAGTTAGAAGGGTGTGATAGCAGGATCCAGTCTAAGGTGAAATGTTGAGTGTATAGTTTTTTGTACCTAGTAGGGCTGGACATTAGTTGAGAAAAAACATATAGGTTGATGCTGTTAGTGGGTACCTGGGATGTGATAGTTTGCCGATCTATATTGGTGTCTCCTAAAATGATAGTTTTGTGTTGAAATGTTTGTGTAGTCCAGCAGAGTATGTCTTCTATTCCCACTAGACTAGTGGGATCTTTTTAGAGGAGACTTCAGGTGGTATTTAG
Source organism: Protopterus annectens (assembly GCF_019279795.1). Taxonomy (NCBI): domain Eukaryota; kingdom Metazoa; phylum Chordata; order Ceratodontiformes; family Protopteridae; genus Protopterus; species Protopterus annectens. The sequence continues at coordinate 264,717,944 of NC_056740.1, forward strand.
ACTACTAGAAGATTGGAGAACTTCCCCTACTCTTTTCAGAGCATACGGGAATGCTATTCACTGTTACACTTCCAGTTTCTGTTCCGAGCATGTAGGTGGCTCACAGCAACTGGAAGGAAGATGGAGGCAGTGAGTAAGTGTGATGGCAAGTGACAGAAGGAAGAAGAGAGGTCACAGAAGGGAGCGTAACTGGAAAGTTGTTGGTTGCGTAAAGAAAATGAAATCAAAGGATCAGTCAAGCTGCCGAGGAAGCAGGAGAAGGCAGAAATGAAGGATAATGGGGAAAAGAAGGGGATTGAACCTTCGCAGGACTCAGAGTACTTATTTCAGCAAAAGTTGTTTTCTGCGTCAAAGTCAGAGTGTATGGTTACAGCCTCCAACTGGGAGGGTTGCAGGATGTTTACCTGAAAGAAATGATAATTCAGAGTGAACCAGAAAGTGAAGCACCAGTATCGTAGTGTGACATTATGGACATAACTCAAGAAGACGAGGTGAAAGAAATTACAGGAGTGAAAAAAACATATGAAAAGACAGTGAAAGAAGGCACAACACAAATAAGAGAGGGAGAAGGAGGAAAAAAAGGTCATGAAAAAAGCTTGTTGTATGTCATAGCAGTAAGGAGGAATAAGAACTTGAAAGATATAAGGTATGGGACACAGTCAACACAGCTTTGGGAATATCACCTAATGAAGTAAGAGCCTTTATTCATCTTAATAGAGAGATTTATTATAATATTTTATTCGAGACCGGACAATATATGGAACATTTCTTAGAGAAATCTGAAAAATAGAAAGACTGTAGTCCATGGAACTCTTGCGTAGTGCAGACTTTTAATAGAAAAAAAAAGAATTGCTATACAGTTTTGAACTGAGGTAGATAAGAAAGCATTGAAAGACTGTTTAAAACTGTATGCAAAAAAATTGGACATTATGGAAATATATGATGATTGAGGTTTATGGACTGGAGGTGGGATTGTGGGATAATTTTGAAAATGGAAAATGACAAGATTGTACATATTCCTAGTGTAATAAATGTTGAAAGCAATAGAGGTTTTGCAACATAGTGGGAGTACAGGCTTTCCTTTATTCTTTGTTGAATGTGAAAATCAAACCGAAGGTGATCATCAATGACTACAACCAATAACTTGCTATCGTGTTTTGTTTGTGCAAGGAATGACCATTTAATAAGCAATCGTGATAAAAGAAAATCTTTTATTTGTGGAAAGATGGCACATGAAGCAAAGAAATGTGATTTGATGTGTAAAAAATGTGAAAAAATGGGACCCGATTCGGTTAATTGTGATGAACAATAACAAGCTGAAAAACAAGAACAGACAGAAGAACATGCACATGATGTTAAAAACATGTAGACGATGAACATGAAAAACAAAATACCATACAAGAACAGAATAAAAAGCAATACATGAAGACAGTGAGAATAATGACGGTGAAGAATTAGTACTGGAAACAAGTGAAAAAGAAGATATTAGTTGGAAAATAGCGGCAGGAAAAATAATTCAATAGGGAGAAGGGTGAAAGATAGGAAAAGAACATTTACAAGTGTGATTATGAAAGAAAATAAAAAAAGATAAGGGGTAAGATGGAAAATACAATAAATTTGAAAGAACATGATAATTATATCAATAAATATTAATAATATAAAGAACATTAAAAGAAGGGGAGTAATATATGTCCCAATTATTCTTACCTATGCAGATGACATAGTTTTAATTACTAGGAATATGAGAAGGATGGCACAAGGAGTTAGGAAAATAAATAAATATTTAAATATACTTGGCCTAAGTATCAATAAAGATAAAAGCAAAGGAATTGGGTTTTTGGGTGAATTTGAAGGTATTCACTTTAATGATGAAGAGATAGATATTTTAGGAATAACATCTGGGAAAAAACACATGAAGAAGGAAATACAATAGGAGAAACTTATACAAAAGTTGAAAGAGATATGTATAGTTTGGAGCTCATATAGATTGTCATATAAAAAATAGTATATTTAATAAATTCTGTTCTGTTAGGTAAGATAGCCTATTTGGCAAGCATATATACGATTCCGTCTAAGTAGGAGGAAGAATTGTAGTTGATTATATTTTTATTTACATGGGGATCAAGACTAAATCCTGTAAGCAAAGGGACTTTGTACGTTAAGGGAGAAGAAGGAGGACTAGGGTTAATTAACTCTATAGTCCAGGCAGCTTCTTTGAATTTTTATAAAATGTTGTTAGGACTAAAAGAAAGAAATAGAAATATAGTAAATGATATAATGAAGCTCAAATATGAAAATGTTTGGAAAAGATTAAGATATAGGAAAAGATGGAAGAATAATGCAAATGATGAGGTCAAAGAATATCCAAATAAGATTTTACTAAGGAAATTGAAAATAGAAACTTTAGAAAAGAAGAGGAAAATAATGGTATGAAGATATGAGTGAATATTATTCGATTTATTTCTGGAAAAAATAGATAATGAAAAAAGAAATGCAATTAAAGCAAGGTTTATATGGAGTAAAAAAAAAAGGTATGAATGTAAAAATGTCTTGTGGAGACTGACAATAGGCAAACTGCCTGGTAAAGCAAATATGGCCTAGAAAAGGATTCAAGAGAGATTATAAAACTATTGTGGGGAAGTTGAGATGGAACATCTTTTTTTGAATTGTGTAAGAGTGAGAGTACTTTGGAAAACATATGTAAAATTAATGTATTAGATAATTATAAAACTGCGAAAGATATAAGCATGAATGTGACAGAATAAGGGTACTATTGTAACAAAAAGAAAAAGGAAGTGAAAGAAATTGATAGAAAAATATTTTACATTTTATGGGTGATATGGAATGAAAGACTGAATGAAATAAAATATAATGGGAAATGACTATTATCAGAAATTCTGACGATACTTATTTTGGTTGTGGAAAAAAGAGTCAGGGGCATAACTGAAATACATGAAGCTATATTATGTTGTAATATAAGATGCAATCAATTGTAAATAATGTATATACTGTAAATAGTGTATATAAGCTGTCATAATTAATAAAGAACCCTTAGTCTGTTTGAGAGGTGCTGCTGGAGCATTTACCTCCATCTGAGCTACCATCAAATCAAGAAGATGAGGCCTCAGTGTAATGTCTCATCTGAAAGACAGCACACCTGTGAGTACCCCCCCCCCCCATGTTGTACTGTAATGTTAGCAATCGATTTTCTTGGTGTGGCAACAGAATCCACAGCCTTCTGACCAAATGAAAGTGTGTTACCTTTTGCACCACTAATACTAGAAATAAAATCTTTTTCAAAGTCTACTAATATAGCAAAAGATGGATGGGATCTTGGGAATCTGGCTATACTACGGTCATCAGAAACAAATGATGATGGATTCCGTATGCTGACAGTGCTGCTCAGAGGTAATCCCATACAATGGAATACAATACTTTTACATATGGCAGCAGCCAAATGGTATCTTAGGAATCAGGCTGCAGTATAGCCATCAGATTCCTAAGATGGTCCTTGCAGCTTTTGTCGGGAGTTTAATGCTTCTTTATTACTGAGTTTTACCTCTGCATAGATTGATATTATGGGGTGTAAGTTTGCTTTCTGTTCTTTGGTCTTACTAGGTTGGTGTAGAACAGTGACAGTATGCTAAACATAGGTCCCCAGTTTGGAAACAGAAAGAAATAATTTTGTAAGGAGAGAATCAATCAAGTCCCAAAAACATTGTAAAATTCTACTATGACAGCATCCAGTCAAGGAGCTTTAACACATGGAGTAGACTTCAGAGCAGCAGTAATTCCTTTGGGAGGGCAGGATCAGTAGCTGGGACATTTCAGTATTTTGATAAGTCAATCTGATCCAGAAAGTGTTGAATATTGGTTAACTGGGTTTAGAATTTAAAAAAAAAAAAAAAAAAAATATATATATATATATATATATATATATATATATATATATATATATATTAAATAAATAAAACTATAAAATGGCTTGGCTAATGAGTTTTATCATTGCTCTATCACACATTTGATTTTTTAGCTGATAGAAAATAGCTCTTACATGTCTCAAAATGCTAAACAACTTTATTAATAAGAATAAACACTTGTATCTTTGCGTAACTCAATAATATGCAATCAGATTCTGTTTTAAAAAATACCTTATCACATATCTAGGAATTAAATAAAAATCACACAATCAACAATTGTAAGCATACATTTAGCTCTTATAACATCATTTAACAAATGTGGCATACATGCTCTCAATAAAATCTGCCATTTCATTTCTCTGTAATCTAGTGCAGTTTCTGCTCCTCCATGCCAACTTTAAAACAGTATGAACCAAAAACACAGAAGAGAGATTTTTATATATTTTTCACTATTTCTGGTGATTATTCAATCCATTCTTTATCTTAATCTAATATATATATATATATATATATATATATATATATATATATATATATGTGTGTGTGTGTGTGTGTGTGTGTGTATATATGGGTCTATATTACGAAAGCGAAAAACCGTATGAGCAAATATGAAGACATTGACCCGTATTGTGCGAAATACAGAAATCCCGAATGTACAAAACCACGAATTCTGAAATGTCGATTTGTTTTGGTTGGCCCGTCTGTGGTATAGCTCCGTAAGGTAAGTCTGCGATAGATAGGACTTTAGTGTTAGGATTTGGGTTAAGGTAAGTGTATAGATAGGTAATGTATGTAACGTTTAGTGTAGTGTTAGAAGTAGGGTTATTTTAAGTGTATGTATGTATGTGCATTGTTTATTTTATTTGGGTGTATGTCTGTAGGGGAAGTGTGCGGTAGTTACGGGCCTTAGGGTTAGGGAGGGGTTAAGGATAGTGCATAGATAGCTGTGTATGTGGGGTTTAGTGTAGTGTTGGTGGTAGGGTTTTGTTAAATGTATGTATGTGGATTATTTATTTTGTTTGGGTGTATGTGTGTAGGGGACATGTGCGGTACTTACGGACCTTAAGTTTAGGGAGGAGTTAAGGATACTGCATAGTTAGTTGTGTATGTGGGGTTTAGTGTAGGGTTAGAGGTAGGGTTTTGGTGCTTTACCTTAGGTTAGAAGTAGGGTTAGGTTAGTGTATGTGTGTGGTTTATTTATTTTCTTTGGGTAGGTAGTGTGTAGCGGGTGGTGGGGTTGGCCAACTATGACAGTTCAATATTTTTTTCCCGGTTTAGTGCATTCAGGATTTTCACAGTTCATGGTATAGGTGTCGACGTGTAGGTATTTGGGAATAGGGTTTTTCGCTTTAGTAATATAGACCCACTTTTATATACACACACACACACATATATATATATATATATATATATATATATATATATATATATATATATATATATATACAGACACAGACACACACAGATGCATACATACATATACATGTATAAAAATCCTGTTCTCTGTGCATTCAGATAGTTCTAATGACATAAAATAAACTGGTGAGCTATAACTCTTACTGGCTATGCAAGAAAAAGTAAAGGTCAATCTAATACATACCTAAACCTACACATTACATTTCAAACAGTAGTAGGTGTTCTTCATGTTACTAAATGTATTTTTTTCTTCCTTTTTGTATGCAGAGTATATATTGGGATTTCACAGATAATGGCTTTTCATGTAATATATTAATTACATCTGAAAAGACCTTAAATAATTTCTTGATATTAACTAGAATGCTGTTAATCTCTGTGGAATCAGTAGCTTTGCCTTATTTCTAATAAATACTTCCATGTAAAAACATTGAATTCCTGTATGTAAACATCCTTAACTTTAGTTACTATGTAATTTGTGCTACTTGTTTTTATCTATGGTTTTGCCTCTACTGTAACTTAATAAATTCTTGCTATAAAGCTGATGGATCTTTTCTCTCCATGCCTATGTTAAAAAGGTGCAGTTCTTGCCCAGTCAGATTATACCAGCGAGCAAATGTCTAAATAAATAAATATGTACATAGACACATAAATATCTGACCCTGCACCTGCACTTTTACTGGCATTTTCTATATGACTAAATTTAGTACACCTCTCATTCACACAATAATGAATGTTTTCTTAATAACTTATCTGTATAACTCCTGCATTTAAAACGTATATGTGTTGTCAGCTTCTTGTAAAAAATGGTATTTATAGGTTTACTAGCTTAAAGTAATTGCCTATATACATAGCCTTCTTTCAAGTGTTTGGGTTGTAAGCTTGATTGTTAGCAGCATTTTCTTCCCTCAGAATTCTTATCATTAATCTATGTTCATCTTTATATATTAATAATATCTTACAGCCTTTTTGTTGTATCATAAGAAAATATAAAAATCAGTAATCTGTTCTCATTTTCTATATGTAAATGCAACTTTTATACTGATCCATTCCACATAATTATAATGTCATCTATAAAATGTGCATAGTAGGACACATTTGTTATTATTATTATTTTGCACAAAATTATTTTCCCAGTCACTCTGCACTATGGAACATTTTTACCTCCATTGCAACCCTAGGCTATTGTTATTCCAAAATAAAAACTATTTCCATCAGAGCTACTATCAATCATTTCTTAGAGCATGAAAAAAAAAACATTTTGTTTTTATAATAACTGAAAATCACATTATTCCATTCAATTCTTTTCTGTAGTGGAATCACTGAAAATAATGACTTGTCATCAGCAGTTACTATCTGGCTATCAACATGCATCATTAATCTTTTTAATTTGAGAATTAAATCAAGTGAATCTCTTATACAAACTGGCTTTCTTGATTCCCAAAATCCTCATTTGCTACTCTATGACTTTGAGCCAGTCATTTAACCAGACAGTGCTAGGGTTTAATTGGGAATTTGTGTTAGGCTCCTCAGTGGCCCCCTGGACTGCAGGCCTAATATCTACCTGTGAACCTACGAAACTAGGAACTTGTTTTATGTAAATGGCAGTAGGTTCAGTTCTTGACTCCTAAAGCTGAAATAATAGGTCTCAAGGAAGTTTTTTTTATTCTAATTCTTTTTGAAAACTTTCCATAAACCAGTGACAGATGAATCATCTGAAACACAATCTAGTGATTTCTGAAATATTACATTAGATTTTCATTTTGACTCATTTTTGAACCCAAGATGAAACAAAGCAGAAAAATGGGAAAGGCGTTAAGGATGGATAGATGGATGGATGGGTGAAAGAAAGAGCATAACTTAAAATAGAGTCAGAAGTTAAACTGAGAAAAAGACAATAAAATCACTGATGTAGAGAGGATCTACAATGTTTAACATGGAAAATAAATGTATAATAACTGAGCAAACAGAAGACATTTCCACAGTCATTGCCCTTGACTAAAATGTGTTTGCAACTTCCATCCCATATGTCGCGAGTACCTTAACTTTTAAATGGTACCTCTTTCTTCTATTTTGATAATTCTAATAATTTTTGTTAGCACTACTAGCAAAGACAACATAAAGTATATTTACTTAGCTAGCTTGGCGTTGTCATGGTCGTCCTTTCCCCATATCCAGTCCTTTCCTGGGTCCATCGCAAAGTGCAAAGGCAGCAGCTTATGTTCAGAATCAGTCAGTGGAATTACAGCTGCAGACAGAAGAAGCACCTTTAGTTACTGTTTAGTTTCAGATGAAAAGACGAATGCTACCAATGTTTTAAGAAATAATTAGCTGAAGATTGTTCCTTATGTGCTGCACCATGAAACAGTACTCCAGTGATAAAAAAGGAATAATCTTTGACCAAAGTATGAAGAACAGCAATCCTGTGCACAGGTCAAAATTTCACATTGTTATTAAAAATAGAAAATGTCTTAAACTTCACTTGCAACTATTCATAAAACATGATCATACATAATGTAACATGAGCAACTCAAATGCTTCCATCAACAAAAGAAGTGCCTTTTGCAGAAATGAAGTATCTCTTAGAAACACTCATACTTGCAATTTTTCTTGCCAGCTAAAATTATCATTGGTTTCTTCTCACACAGCATACAATAACATTTTCAGAAAGGTGAATTGCAGAATAAATAAAAATGGTATATGATGCTGTAGTTATTTTAACATTCATTTTTAATATTTTGAAACATATTTAAAATGCTGACTCAAGTTTTAAATATTTTATTTTTTTATATTGTCCTCAATGGCTACTAGTAATAATCTAAGTAGAATTTATTGAATTACTTTGCAATATTTAAGGGTTAAGATCTGAGTGTGAAAATAAATTCAAGAATTGCCACTGTTGAAGGTGTTGCATTTACAGAAACTCTTATCCACATGAACCTTCATTGTATACAAGTTAGAGTATATACTGTATAACAGCATTGTGTAAATGCAGAATGGCAGTGAAAACTGGAATAAATTCTCTGATCATAGAGCAACAGTTGTTTGATTTCCAGGTGCAAAGATAAGGATAAAATGAAGGGATGCATAACAGATATACAATTTTCACAGTAAAGTCTTTACTTAACGTGAAGGAGCTTATACAAAATTAATAGGAACATACAAGACTATAAATGAGGAGAATGACTACACAACTGTAAGAGAAAACTGAAAGGCAGTGGAAGCCGCAGGAAAAAGTAAATTAAAGTAGATTACACTACAGAAATAAGTTGTATGCAGCAAAATTGTACAATACTAGCTAAAAAGTTTTACTACAGCAAAATGATAAGGAACTACCAAATACATGGCATAGGTGACAAGACAGAAAATAAAAACAAAAACAAACAAAATAAAATAATAATAATAATAATAATAATAATAGGAGAATGCAAACAAATATTACTCAGGTTGGGATGGTGTATCCAGTAACTGACTGACATGTATAGCTTAGGTCAGTAAGAAAAGGTTGTGTGGCTCTACCTTATGGATTCCCCCCTTGGTGGTCATTGTTTAAGGATATGGGCAGTGACATTCAACTAGTGGGCAATATTAAGATTAAACAAGATGAACAAGATCCTGGAAAATAAAAATGGATCTTGGGACATGGGCATGGGATGCTACCATTACCCTATCACTGGCTAAATCTGACCGCTTATTTCACACCTACCATTACCCTATCACTAGTTAAATCTAACCACTGATTAGCTCACTTGTCATTATTTCATCTCTGGTTACATCTGGCCACTGAATGCACACCTATCATTATCCCAGCACTGGTTAAATCTCATCACTTACTGCATACTTAGTGGTACCCCAGCACTGGTTAAATGTGTCCAACCATAGCTCTCAACCTTCCATCTCCAAAATGAGGAACACTCACCTTTATAATGTGGAACAAATGGGCAAAATGTGGAACACATACTAATGGCTTACTAACAACTTCAAGTAGGAAGGTCATAGGATGGTTAAAATATGCTGGTTTTACTTATAAAGAAGATCCTTTAATGAATTCATATGATTAATTTCTATTTACCATGGATTTCACTTAAAAAAATCCTAACACTGAATATGTGACAGACTCTTTCAATGTGGAACTTTGAGGAACTTCGAGGAACATTAACTTTTTAAGACCCCAAATGAGGTACGTTCCTCGTAATGAGGTACACTTGAGAGATAACCACTGACTGCACACCCAGCATTACCCCTTCAGTGGTTAAATCTGACCACTGAAAAGTTATATTGCCATTACAAACCCAATCACAGGTGTGCCTATGCCTAACAATATTCAGAGATTTTTCCAAGGCCAATGCCATGCAGCTAGCTGACACATTAATGAGTTTTATGTGCTCACTAACCAAACAGAGTCCATAGGCTAGCTTAGACTACAAATACCTGCTCTCTCTTAAGTTCTTGTACAGAGGGGTCTGTCCTTATCCACACCACAAATACAATGCTATGTTTAAAACAATCTCCTGTTGTTGTTCCCTAATGTAAATAAGCTCTAGAACAGGAAACGTTATTGGCCTAAAAACACAAATGTAATTCTTCCTGCACTAAAAGTGATCTCAGAAGGGTAAATACTGAGCTAAGGAGAAGGATCAAAGTCATCAAGGGGCAATTTGAACTAAACATCACTACAGCATCCCGTGACAACTACAACGCATTTCTTAAGTATGTAATGAATCTCAGGAGCAATACCCTGCATTGCACTCAACATGCATCCAATGGCACATCCTGGTCATACCTTGAGGACATCAGAAATATACTACCAGACAAATACAACTCAGGTTTTACCACCTCTCTCACCACAGTTACTTCTCCCACATCATCCAGTTAGTATCACATCCTGTGATTATCTGTGAGCTGGTGTTAGTATCTATCTCCAAAACCAAGAATACTAGTTCTATGGGTCAGAAAATCATGCCAAGTTGTTACCTTGTTATCATGAATGACTGCTTCACCATTATCCTCAAAAACCTAGCAACATTAGCTTCTCCATGGGTATGCATCAGAGGCCTGGGCCTACCTCTGTCCTACGCTATAGACTGATTAGGGTTGTTAGTATCATTTGGTGGTTGGCATGATGGTCAAGGTGTTTACCTCACAGGCACAAGGTATAAGGGTTGATTCTCACCTTTGAAGAGGAACTGACTAAGCTTAAAATAGTTTGAAAGGGCAGCTAGCCTTGCACTTATCTATGGAAAATAATGGAGATTACAATCACTGATTTCATAAATAAGGATATTGGTAGTTTACAAGTCTGCACCTAAACATAGTTGGCTTTGTAAAGGGAAGATCCTGCCTGCTTAAACTGGTAGATTTTTTGAGAAGGTCAAAGAGGTACTGGATGAGTGCAAACCCGTGCACACTGCTTACCTGCTTACCTTGAGCTGGCCATGCCTTTTGGTACAATTCCTTGCTCTGGCAATATAGAAAAAATGCTCACAGTCAAATATAAACCTGTATGCAATTCAATGGATAGCAAAGTGGCTGACAAAGAGAACACACACTATCAAGGTTGGTGGCACACTTTTCTTGAAGAAACTAGTTACCGATGGTGTCTCCGAGGGTTCCATGCATAAGCTTCTACTCCTTGGCATTTACTTCAATAGAGTCGAAACTGGTATTAAGGGCCTAAGATCAATCAGAATTGATGGCAACTGAGTATTTGATGCTGCCATTAGCCTGACTGATTTAATACCTACATTAACCAGAGTGTATCTATCCCTTACTCTTGGCATTTGGACAAAGGAATAACATTTAATGTAAGGAAATTCAGTGCTGCACTATTCAGGAAACAGGTGTACTCCTGCACCCATCACATAAATGACACCTACCTCAAACTAAATATCATAATTAAAAATCTGGCTATATGTATAAACAATGAACACTCTTTTGACTAACATTAGGAAAGCTGTCTATGTATATCAGCTAAATATTAAAGTATTTCCTCTGTGTCAAAAGAAGTAATTGCCTCTCTTTACTCTTTCCTCATCAGGACCATTGTCAAATATAATTTCCCCTTTTGCATGTACCTATCTATTCATATCACTGAACTAGAAAAAACTCAACATTTCCTTACAAAGAAAATGTCTGGTAATAAACCCACTAAGCAACACAGAATAGTGAAGGGTCCTGTCTCTATACTTTGTCTCTTACAGACTCCTGTGTGCTGACTTTTGTCAGGCTTGTAACGCAGCAAATGAACATGTGTTGTCTTGCTTAATGTTGCACATTCTAAAACTTCTGATGTCATCATAAATATCCACCGTAGGCCAACCTCTCAACTGTCCAGATTTTTGCTTGTGTTTTTGGTCTGTTCCTCATAAAATTTGTGGTTTTCTGGCAAACCACTGCAGTCACTAAATAATGACAATCATATGAGTATCAGATCTCAAACCCTTCAGAAAACTCATGCTAATGCAAAACCTGCTGTTTAACAACTTTCTGTGCTTTCTAAGTTTATTAGAATTTTTTTTTTAAATCTGCCAGTGAGGAAGTACCAATGAAAATTGTATGGGCCCATAGAACTGATGTTTTAACTTTAGAAAGTGCTGCCACATTTTGAAAGTTCACTATCTGGATGCTGAATCAGGATTATTGCATGCACTAGCCTACCATAAGGTGAGTTACACTTTCTTACATGTTTGGTAGGGATACAATGGGGATTCAGAACACACTGTTCTACTGACATTAAGGGGACCCCAGTCCCACAGACTACTATTAATTTTCTAAATATAATCATAACAGGTTTTATAGTTATCTTTTGTATTTATAATGAGTTGGAGTTTGTAGAAGGCCTTACTTTTGCAGATTCCTTTTGAACATTCATCTTTGTCTAGATTAACACAAATTTTGTTACTGATTCTAAAAGGTCTTCTTTGGCTAGAGAAAGCATAGTTTTGTTAGTGGTTGAAGAGAAGTGATTTTTGTTATATACTTTCATTATATTATTGTTTCACTAATCTCCATATGTTTGCATCAGATGAAGGCATGAATTCATTAAGATAACTTTAAAATAGTTTGAAGCATTTGGATGTTGTCAGATTGGGCTTGTTTAATGTGTATTTTTAGTTGTCATTTGTTTCAGTAAGAGCATAATTTATTTTTGCTAGTTGGTATTTGTGAAGTCTCTAAGTGTGGCTGTATTGTACATAGAGTTTCACTGATGCTTATGGTTAGAATGTCTTGTTTCCTCATTTGACTAAAGAGGACAAAATAGTTGAAGTGTAATAAAAAAACATGTCTTTAGCAATGTGTTTATTAACAGATTTAAGCAGTTTACATTAAAATGGTCAAGGAGGCATCATTAATTTTTGGTTTGAGTAATGTAAAAAGAGTCTCCCAAAAATAATGCATGAGGTTTAGTTACTATTAGGCATTTTTCAGGATCCTTTGAAGTCATGGGTAAAAACACTGCCTCTACTCCATGACTTTCTTTATACCCCTAGTGTAGACCACAGGCTTTTGATATCTACCCCAATCTACTACTTTGTTAAACTTATTTTGCAGTTGCATTGTTTTATCTTTCCTATGTATCACCAACCTGATGACTCTGTCAGACATTACTATCATTTATCCTGGTTATACCTTAAATGCAATCATGCTGCTTATTGTAAATACCTTGAAACACGATTGTAACATTACACGTGTTTTTTTTTTTTGGAAACTCTTACTAACTGTAAATACTTTGCACTAACTGTGTTGCTTAAATGTTTATTATTTTCAAAGTGGACCTTAATCTGAGCCTGAAAATGGTCCAGAAGGATTATTATACGGAGCCCCTCTCCTAACCAACCTGTCCTCCTCTATCACCTCTAAACTAGAAAACTGCTATAACAAAATCTCTCAATTTGCCTCTAAATCTAAAAATACCACCCATCACTACCTAACCCTACAATCCCTGAATTGGCTTGAACTCCCAGACTACCTAGACTATCTCCAACTCACTACTGCAGATAGACTCATATTTCACCCAACAAAATGCCCCGCTCTAAAAAACATCCTTCCCCCTTATACACCCAACAGAGCTCTCAGATCTGAAAATCAGAACTTAATTACTATCCATAAACCTAAACATCCTGCTGGCCAACTCCTATTTTTCTCACTAGGCAAAAAATAGAATTCCCTTCCCTCCACACTTAGAACCATATCAAATGCAGAAAACTTCAAAACCCAACTATTCAAACACCTGTCCACTAAATGGAAATGTACCTGCCTTCACCCAACTTAATCCAAGGGGGTCTTGCTCTGGTTCCCAAGCTCTACAACTCTCATAGTTATCTTCCTATGAGCCTATCTAAGCTCTCAATTTCTATAGCTTCTCTCTAAGCTCTCACCTCCTACAGCTACCCTCACACAGCCCAACCTTGTAAATATTGTAAATTGCATTCTACTGTTGATGTGTGTATGTAAAGCACATTTACATTTTCTTAAAAGGTTTGTATGTAAACTGTTTCTACACCTAACCCATATCTGTTTTCCTCAAATGAAACTTTGTGATCCCTACCTTCAAGCTTAATGAATTTGTTAACTATGCATGATAGTGAATGCATTTATGAGTAACTATTCTACATAAGATCTTTAATATTAACTATCATTTGTATCTAAATTGTATAATGCATCTTGGAGCTTTTCTCCCCGGGCCTCCACTGAAAATGGGTCAATTTGGCCCAGTGGACTTCCCCAGTAATCAAATTGCAAATAAATAAATACAATAAATAAATAGTGCTCCACCCTGGCCAACAAATAAATAAATAAATGGAGGGGGTTTACAAAACAACTACTTTCATGGATTTTGATATTTTTAATGGTTATATGCACAACCACTACCTTCCCTTTTCTGTGTAGACTAAAATGTCTAGCTTGTAGAATTTTATCAGAGAAAATGGACTGGACACTTCTCTTGGGGAATGTGGTATGCTTTAAAGTGGTGAATAATGGGAGTGATTGAATAAAGTTCCAGTGACAATACAACCCAACACACCATCTAGTGGCAGAAAATCCTCTAGGTTGCACATTCCATTTTTCAGGCTTATCAGAGCTGTAACTAGGGCAGGATGAGGACAATTGTCACCCTGTTAGCAAGCTGCAAGGGGGGTAATAGGCAGTTGCTGATGGGGGGGAGCAAGTGCAGTACCTGCATTCTTATAAGAACCTGTGGTATCATTGCAGCTTCTTTAATGAATAACTATACTGCAGTCAGGTTGAGTTTTTTAGGAACTGTAGCAAGCAGCTTGCTATAGCTAGAATTAAGAGTGGAAGAGTTTCTTTTTTTGTCTTCAGCTTTGAGAAGACATGTTTTTAGTTTTTTTGTCTTCATATATGGGCTGGCGGTACCAGTCTGATGAAATGGCCGAGGAATCAGATGACCTAGTTACAGCACTAAGATGTCTGGCAATAAGAAGAGCTACCTTCATATTATCTGACTCTTTAGAAATCAGTGTAGGCTGATGCCTCATATATATACCCTCCCATACAGGCAAAACGTCAGTCTCCCATGTCAGATACCAGCTACATAGCCAAGTAGTTTTTCCCTTTAAGATGGTGCCATCTTAGGTGTGGGTAAGGTCCCACTTAATTCATGTCTCTTTATGATCTCTGAGAAAGACATGTAGGCTGCAGCCATGTCATATCCCTCATAAAGGAATGCTTTATGCCTGCACCGCCATCTAGTTTATGGTGAGAGCAGATACAGCCCTGGTACCATGCAATATTTCTCTGGTCCTTGCTGTATCCATAATTTCTTCCTTAGGCAGACATGATGCAGTCATTTACACTTTATCTAATTTGTTAAAGTGAAGTGTCTGTCTGGCCATGGAATCAGCAAATGCAACTTTATTAACATCATCACTTTAGGATGCTCTCTTATACACATCTTTGATATTTTCCTAACTTTCATCTTTCATCTAAATGAATACTAATTAATAAATAAATAAATTGATTGATTTATTCTTGTTTTAGTCAAGGATCACCATCTCTCTCTCTCTCTCTCCTTCTCCATCTCTAAAACTTTCTTTCACTCTATTCCCTTGGTTAGCTAGGGTAATCTCCATAATGCACCCTATTTTTAATCTAAGAGTTGTTACTTATAGAAAAATGTACAGCTACACAAAGTGCATGACTACAGTTGAGGAAGTCAAGCTTAGCCTCTCAGTTTCACATTTATTATAATTGTTTTTATTATCCAACAGGATACCCCATACTACTGAAGTGCAACTGTGCATACTGCTAGCATTGGTAGTGAATAGCTGACCTGATGCCTTTTGGGGATGATCATATGGCCATAATTTATTTACAGAAATGATAAAGGCAAAATTCAAAAGTCTGTGCAAGCCATTTTTGTTTAAATTAAAATGTGCTGTAGAGGAAATTAAAGAAGACAGTATCATTTCATATGTTATATAAACAACTAACCGAAATATAAATGGGAATTTTGTTGAATGTATTCCTACAATAAAGCTTGCAGTAAAAATAATACTGTTAACAAGTATCGGTGACTTTCTGTGAAGCATAGCACAGTAGTAAGGAAGATCCCTGCTGCCCTCTGCTGATATAATCCAAAAAAGCTTTCCTTTTTACCTTCTTCATTTTAAAATAAAAGTCACAAGCTTCTGTTACAAAAGATAAATAATTAAAAAAACTGACACACTTTACTGCACAGTTTAGGTTTAGAGAACTTTTAACATCTGACTGAGCTTTAAGTGTTTGAAGGACAAAGCATTATGGTACTTTGCTGATCTGCTTGGATGAAGCAAATAACAAATGTAGTGAGGAAAAAGTTATCAGTTATGTCTGACTTCTTGTATTGACTTATATTGCTATTTTACAAATGTGTGCATGCTTCAGTGGATGGTACATGTATTCACATAAATTCAATATTTTAAGCAGATATGAGAGTTGTTGCCATGCACAGCTGCTGTTAAGGGGCCCTTGGAGATGTATTTTACTAACATAATAATAGAACATAATATTTTCCATGAGAAAATTCATTTTATAAAATACAACTACCATCTTGTTACCATTATAAGAATAATCTTGTAAATTCAGAGAATTAATAGAGAACACAGTATCTTGTTTTATTAATTTACAAAGTTTTAAATGGTTTTATTGTTCATACTTTAACTACTGAAACAAACGGCTTCAGTGTTTTGGGATTATTCCTGTGGATAAAATAATGAAATAAAATGAAATGAAGTTAATCCTTGCCCAATTCTAGTCATTGTGGAATTACTATGCAGCTTTTATTGCAGAAAAAGGAGAAAACAAAATCACATGCAACACCAGCTCTGTGGTGTAAAGGGATGAAGTGATGACTGTGACCTGAGTTCAAGTAGTGGTTGTCAATGGAACAGCTGGGAGGGAGAATGTGGGAATTAGAAGTTTGGGCTTATATCAACTCGTCAATTGAGAGTTGGTGGCTGCTAGTTGGTAAATAAGGGGCTTGCACAATAAGAAATACCATGAGACTGAGAGGACTGGGGCTTGGTATTCAGACACACACACACACACACACACACACACACACACACACACACACACACACACACACACACACACACCTACCTTTGAGGGCTACTATCACTGTATTAGAAAAATGTAGCTTTAACATGGGTCTCTACTACAGGAAGGTGACAGTATTACACAGTGAAGACTCTAGCTTAGTTGAGTTTTTCTTAAAGTTTTTGCTGAATGGTTTGTCTGTGTGACCTTTTAACCCTTTGGTTTGGATGATACTTGGGTTATTTTGCAGGCACCTTAATGTTTATGGATATCAGGCTAGATTTTAAGCTCTATGCTTCTAAAGTATAGCTATACAATCAATCCCCTTATGCTTTCCTCATAAAGTCTAAATAAATGTGTATATATATATATATATATATATATATATATATATATATATATATATATATACACACATAGGGTCTATATCAAATAAGCGAACGCTTAAAAAGCGAACACTTATTCATCGACCCTAGTTCAGCGAAAGCTGAAAATGCCGAACACTTGGAACAGCGATTTTTTTCCCTGGGAAAAAATTCGCTGTTCCAGGTGTTCGCATTTTCAGCATTCCCTGAAATATAGTCGACGAATCAGCGTCTGCTTTTTCAAGCATTTGCTGATTTAATATAGACCCTATATATATATATATATATATATATATATATATATATATATATATATATATATATATATATATATATATATACACACACATACACATCCATACTTGTGTGTGTTCCAAAAGCATGTATGTTTACAGTTAGTGGACGTCAGCTTTATTGGCCTAAATGTACCCCAAAAGGTAAAAAATCATGGCAATGCAGAAACCATGTAGCTAAAATGCTGCATGTAATGACTCATTTGCATGTATCCCGTGGGCCTGCACTACAGGAAGCTTATGGTATTACACAGTGATGACTAGCTTGGTTGGGTTTTTCCTTATGTTTTTTATTGAATGGTTTGTCTGTTACCTTTTAGCTCTTTGATTCGGATGTTAGCTGGGATATTTTACCACCACCTTAGTGTTTATGGACATCAGGCTTGGTTTTAAGCTCTGTGTTTCTAATGTATAGCCAAAAATCCATTTATGATGTAGTAATGAAGTAAATAGAAAGATGGAGCTATGCATGTAAATAAAATCTACGATTTAGACCGTTTCCTGAGGTAATGACTATATAGACTATACTCAAACTGAAATAAAGGTCCTATCTGGTTAACTGGGAAGGTGATACATGAACTACAAAAGGTATTATTCCATCCACTGCTGATGGTCTGTAATGCTCAGGGTTTCAGCTACAATATGTGTGTGCAGGCCATACATGTTTTTCTGCTTGAGAGTTATACATCTGTATCCTCACTCGTTAACTAATGTTGGGAATTTTGGCTTGCTAAGCACATGTTCGTTACAAAACAATCACAAAATTGCATGTGACCAAGGACACATCATTGTTGCACATATTTTGGCTGCTGAGGTATGTGCAGTCCATACGGCAGTAACATTTTATAATGAATGGTGCATTGAGTTTGAGCTCATGGGAGAGTCTTCTGTCAAGCATAACAATCTTGTAGCCTTGTAACCCCCATATTCTTGCAGGTCCCTCTCAATACTACATGGCAAACCAATTAAAAGTACTGCTAGACTCACATCCCTTGCCAACAGATAGAACTGCTATTTAAAGCAGCTGTAGTATGAATTCATGGAGTTAGAAGGAGTAGCACTTACCTTATCCATACAGATATATGTTTGCTGAAGAAAGTTTTTTTTTTCCAATTAACTTTATACAGGAATCAAATTCTAAGATTCAGAGGTTTCTTCTGTAGTGTAACAAGGCTCTCTGCCTCTTTGTATGCCTATACCATGTAGATTCTCCTGGCTGGGCATAATGATTATACTGATTAGGGCTCAGCTCATTATTGTTTATGAGTAGTTCAGTTTGTGTGATAAAGACATCTGCTAACCATTGTGCAGACATCTTTTAGGGGGAAATGCAATTCCATATTTAACCATCCATACATAGAGCCACTGTATTGTCTGATTTATTAATAGGATATACAGAGATTAATAGACTGCTATGTTTCACAACCTTAAAGTGCCATTATGAACCATAATAATACAGAACCTATATTTTCTGAGTTTGCTGTGCATGGTGAAAATGAGGTACCCATTGATGTCTGTAAATGTGTGATCAAAGGGACACAAGAGAGCTAATATGGGTGCTAATTCTCTGCCATTTTTTCGTGATATTCTTGAAGGTGAGAAGGAGAGGGTAGTGGTCTTTCAGAGTACATAGGTGGTATGAGAAGGAGTCTGTTATTTCTTTGTCTCTTCCATAAGGATCACGGCCAGAGGCTCCAGCAGGAGGGTTATAAGGGATCTCAGTATAAGACTTGAAACCTGGAATAGTTTACCAAGTCTGTCATCCATGCAGCTGGCATCCCATGTGTAGAGAAACACAAACATGAGGCTCTGCAAACCTGTCCTCCTTAGCCAACAGAAGGATAAAGTTAAAGAGCAGGCACCACCTAAGTGCTACATGTAGAACACCTATGAACTGGCAAATATTACAAATATTACACAAATATTTCAAATATTACAAATATTACACAATGCTCTGTTTATGTTTACAGCCCCTGAAGATAGCAATGCATACAGGCAGCTGCACAGGAGAAGACAGGAGCACCTAAGAGAGAGTGCCAAGTTGAGTATGCATGCATCACACTGTCCTGCTCTAAATATTAACAATATTTGGGATTCATTCCCTAGATTAATTTCTTTCATACAACAGTGCCAACTTCTGGTCTTACTGCCATAGCTGAAAGATAGCAGTATGACAGTTCAATGTTATTAGGTTCCTGACCCAGACACTCCCCAGACTCTGGAATAGACTGCCCACACATGTCAAGCAGAGTGTCTCTTTGGCCCTCTTCAAACAGAACCTTGACGATTGGATGGGAGACAGGAAATTCAACCCGGGGATCACGTCAATCTCCCTGCTAGACAGGGATCCAGGGAAGTAAATATTGTGGGAAGAAATAGCCAGGGAATTGTTATAGCTAGGCGTGTATAGACCCTAGGGCCGATAGCCTAGCAGCAACCTATGAACCTATTAGTGAATTTGTGTATCCATCCGCTTGTATATGTGGACAAGTGCATCAGGATGATAAGGCTTTACTCCCACATTCTGGGGATACATGTGGGTTCAACCTCCCTTCAGTTATGTAATCATGAAAAATGTTTAAGGTTTATGTTTCTGTTTCCTTATAATAACTGCAGCATTAGACAGGCCTAATAAATATGGTTATTATTCGTTGAATGGACATGTTTCAATATAAAAGATCATTTGTTTCCTATACATATAACCCATGTAAGAATGTGCAGCATTTTTTCTTTGTCTATGTAAATTTGTCTCAGACACTATTACAGCATCTGTGACTAGAGACATTTATTGGTCTTTCTCAGTAGCTCTTCACACTAATACTCTACTTGTCAGAGAGCAGATAAAGATGGCTGCTGGTTCAGGTCCCCCTCTCAGTTGTATATACTAACTGCTTTGTTAAAATGAGAAGTGTTTTTGGTCCAACAAGTATATTATGTTTAAGTGTATCATTCTAAACATACATATAAGCTTTAGTTTTTTATTGTATTTCTACTTTTCTCTCCCTCATGTTTGTCGCTATCCCCACCTGCATATATTTATTTTGTTAATTATTTTGTTTCACTCAATTTATTCACTATTATATTCAGCAGCACAATGATCTGCACCCATCCCACTGGCAAGGGCCATATGCGGCATCAATACCACGACCACTACAAGAAGCATCCAAGTCATCTGGGTCCCTGCCTGCCACAGTCACCTCCATACCTCCTGCCCTACCTGCACCACCCACATCAGGTAGCCCTGCCCCATATTTTGGGACAGATGTACCAGCCAGTAACAGTACCAGTAGAGGTGACATCTTTTTCACCTTTTGACAGCTGGCAGACATTATGGGGGAGATTATGGACAGGGGGGTGGGTATCCAAATCAGGCAAATCAGAACCTCTTTGTTGCCTCATGCTCCTGTCCAGTGATGACAATACTCACTGTGGCTAGCAATCCCCAACTGGGTCTCAGCTGGCAGAGACTGCAGCTGCAAATTATTCATTCTGTCATCCCAACCTGGTGTGCCCCTTCATTTGTGTTTATGCCTACTCCTGCTGGTTGTTCAAGCCTCCCCTTGCCATTGTCTTTCCTCTCTTTGTCTGATGTCTCCCTTCACCTTAATGTTCCCCTTCCTTCATTGTGTTATCAATCAGTTATATATGTCTTCAATCTTTCTTACCTTCCTCTTACTTCCTTTCCCAAGTTTCCTTCTCTTTATGCTTGACAAATGGAAATCTGCCCCCCTAGAAAGTTATCCCACCTTCCTCACCTCCATAGTTGCTCACCTTCTGTTCTACTCTCTGCTAGATTCCCCTTTCTTATCTTTCCTACACTCACATTTCCAGCCTTTATTCTATTCAAACTTAGATTAACACACCCCACACATGTCCAAGTAAGGCCTCCAAATCACTTATCATTTCTGATCATACTGTGTGTGATGGTTACAAAGAGCACCATCAATTCCCATGTACAATTGAGCAGGACTGGCACCAGTAATTATACAGAAACTATTAAGAATGACCGCTGTTTTACTATGTATATGAGCTTCATCTGCCATTGGTTGCCCACATGAGCTGAGTGTCATTACGCAGCAGTCTGGATATAAAAAATAAGCTAAGGCTGACCCCTTTAGTGTGACTGCTTCCCTGCTATATCTGTAAATGAAGTGCTTTGTAGAATGTAAATGGAGACAGATGAGGATTTAAATCTTCTCAGGGTCCAGTGTTTTTTGTCTCTTTTATGCTTCCATTTTCCAAGTGTGTAGCAATCACCTGCTATGTGCTTTCATTGCTTAATCTGTAAATGAAGTGATTTGTAGAATCTAATTAGATAGAGCTGAGGGTTCAAGTCCTCTCTGCATTATAGGTGTGCTTTTTTTCATAATATATATATTATAGTACAGGTACAGGTACAAGTACAGTGATCACACTCTGCTTATGCCATAACTACTTATGGGCAGTATATTATTTTACTTTCTGTACCCCATCCCTCATGTGTGACTTTTTACATTTACTAACTTATATTACTTGAGACTAATACCTGTGTGTGTTTTTTATACCCTCTTCTCCATTTGTAATCCATATCCCTGACTGTGTCACAGCCCTGCTTTGCAATCCTGTCTGTATTATATGTTTATTTGCATGGCCCTCCTACTTCCTCTACCCTCCTATGTTAATTATACTTCCCTTAATATATTCTATAAATATCTTCTATGCATATATGCATCTTTGGGTTAAAAAAATAGATCTGCACAAAAGCCTTATAACTGACTGTATGCTCAGGTCCATGCTAAATACTACCAAGGCTCATGATTGATAGATATGTACTACTGATGCTCATACTTCACTGTGGCTACAACTTGGTCCAACAAGATCTTATCATAGGTCCCTGCTGTGGCCATGATGAGGGCCTGCTTATTGCACACAGTTGTCTGGCTGCATATATTCTTAGTGAGCCTTAAGGCTCATCATGCACTCATAGTAAACAGAGCTGTGTTGGAGGCAATCATTGCCACAATGTTTCTAAATCCCCAGGATAGCATTTCTATCCAGGCATAGCCACAGGCAATGCTTCTGTAGTGCAATGCATGCCAGTTCCTCCTGCACAAGATGGGGAAGCTGACACTGGCCACTCAGTCCCACTGCTGCCTGTTCAGCTCCTCTAGCTCTCCAGCCATTTCTCTAACCCAGCTCAGTCTCTGCCAGCTGAGACCCAGTTAGGGCTTTTTTCACTCTGTGTCACAGAGCTGTCTAATAATGGAAATAGTCATTTTGGTGGTGTTAGTGTAGGGTATGAAGAGTGAACACTGAGTACAGAACTATAACAACTGCCTGAAACAGAAGGGGAAAGAAAAAGTGTTTTTAGGGTTCTGAAGTTACTACCTTAAATTGAGATGCAGAGCACTGAATTGCAGGAAGTACTAGGGAAATCTTATGCTGAAGGGGCTGAGAGCCCCAAGAGCTGCCCCAAGGAAAGCAGCTTAATGGTAACAATATTGCATATGGAAAGAGACAATGTGGTACTAGACAGGCAGTTCTCATGGGAAGGAGTTTTGCTGCCCCCTTGAAAATAGATCGATATGAATTCCCTACATATCCTAATTCATATCATCATAGATCGATATGAATTCCCTACATATCATAATTCATATCATCATAGATCGATATGAATTCCCTATATATCCTAATTCATATCATCATAGAGCTATATGAATTCCCTATATATCCTAATTCATATCATCATAGAGCGATATGAATTCCCTATATATCCTAATTCATATCATCATAGATCAATATGAATTCCCTATATATCCTAATTCATATCATCATAGATCGATATGAATTCCCTATATATCCTAATTCATATCATCATAGATCGGTATGAATTCCCTATATATCCTAATTCATATCATCATAGATCGATATGAATTCCCTACATATCCTAATTCATATCATCATAGATCGATATGAGTTCCCTATATATCCTAATTCATATCATCATAGATCGATATGAATTCCCTACATATCCTAATTCATATCATCATAGATCGATATGAATTCCCTACATATCCTAATTTATATCATCATAGAGCGATATGAATTCCCTATATATCCTAATTCATGTCATCATAGATCGATATGAATTCCCTACATATCCTAATTCATATCATCATAGATCGATATGAATTCCCTATATATCCTAATTCATATCATCGTAGATCGATATGAATTCCCTATATATCCTAATTCATATCATCATAGATCGATATGAATTCCTTATATATCCTAATTCATAGCATAATAGATCTATATGAATTCCCTGCATATCCTAATTCATATCATCATGATCAATATGAATTCCCTACATATCCTAATTCATATAATCTTAGATCGATATGAATTCCTTACATATCCTAATTCATATCATCATAGATCGATATAAATTCCCTACATATCCTAATTCATATCATCATAGATCGATATGAATTCCCTGTATATCCTAATTCATATAATCATAGATTGATATGAATTCCCTATATATCCTAATTCATATCATCATAGATCGATATGAATTCCGTATATATCCTAATTCATATCATCATAGATTGATATGAATTCCCTACATATCCTAATTCATATCATCATAGATCAATATGAATTCCCTACATATCCTAATTCATATCATCATAGATCGATATGAATTCCCTATATATCCTAATTCATATCATCATAGATCGATATGAATTCCCTATATATCCTAATTCATATCATCATAGATCGATATGAATTCCCTATATATCCTAATTCATATCATCATAGATCAATATGAATTCCCTATATATCCTAATTCATATCATCATAATTATCAGCAGCAGCATCGACATCAACAATTCCCTTTCCCTATTTTTTTCTTGGGGGTGGGGTGTCATATCAGCTGTCACCACTTCTGTTGATCCAGAATCACTCTCTTATATTCTTCAACAATCATGCTCAACTGTCACAGGTCTTCTCTCATTCATTCCATCCACCCATCCATCCAACCATCCTTCCATCCATCTCTTAGCTGGACATACTTATCTCCATTAGTTTTTCCCTGTATTTCACAAATATGCTTTACCACCTTGTCTAGTACTTTCCAGAACATGTGCCTGAGCCACCATCTTCTGTTTTTTTTACCTTCCTTGCAACTGGGGCTATTTTAGCTTCCACTATAATGTCCTCACTTCTCTGTTTGTTTTACAGTGTGCATGCTGCTTCCTATCTCAGGCACTTCATCTCTATTACCTCAAGTTTTCCAAGCTGCTCTGCCATCAATGCTCAGATTTATGTCCCTATCAGTAGTAGCACTGGTCCCACCACTATTTTGTACAAACTTTTCAGCTTTTTTTGGCATTCTTCTGTCATACATCACCCATGATTCTTAATGTCGGATGGCTGGAAAGCCCCTGATTCTAGCTTAAACAGTCTCATTCAGACTTCCTTTAAGCTCAACCACAACCTTCAAGATACTTAAAGCTGTTCACCTGCTCCACTATTTCCCTTCCATTTCAGTGTTTGTATTTATTTGATTTCTCCCATTTGCTGCAATGACCATTGTGTTGTCTGTACTGAATTTCATTCCACATGCCTACAGTTTTGCATTCGGGTTTCCTATCATTTGCTGAAGTTTTTGCTTAGAGTTTGCTTGCAGTGCCTTACTGTCTGGATTTGGCAGTTTTGTTGATCTGTTCACTCAAAACTGTTTGCTTGTATAGTCTATCACCAGTATGAAGCAGAGTGGGCTCAGAACTGAACCTTGATGTACATCCGCTTCAAATGGGAACCACTCTCTGAGTCCAAACATTGTTCTTACGTGCATCATCAAGTCCTTGTACATAGTCTGTACTAATTACACCAATGTTTCTGGGAGTCTGAACCATCACAGGTCTGCCTAAATCAGCTTTTTTGGGACCTAGTCATATGCCTTCTCCATGTCTAGGAATGCCAAGTTGAGTTCCTTCTACATCCCTAGCGTATTCTCCCCAGTATTTCTTACAACATCCTGATCTGAATCTGAAATGTTCATCTCCCATCTTACTTTCTACTACTCTGCATATTCATTTATCAGTCAGCTGCTGTAGCACTTTCATGCAGTGTGACAGGTGTTTGATACCTCTGCACTGGGCACATTTGTGTATATACCATTTGCTCTTATATACTGGCTCTAGGATGCATATTTACCACCAGTTACCTGGGATATGCCTCTCAACTGTACTGCAATGAGTACTCTCAGGAGCCATTTTTTCCCTAACTTGCCCAACATCTTAATAATATCTGCCATGACTTCATCTGAATAAAAAAAAAAAAATAAATAAAAATAAAAAAAACAGACAGATCCACAACAGAAAAGCTGAAAGTTTACTGGTGCTTCTGGTACCTCGGCTGAATTGCCTTCAAGGAATAAATTATACACCATCAATGCGGTCTGTTTATATAAAACAATTAACACTTCTCATTTAATTCACCCAATCAAAGTGTCCCAATGATCCCCACACAATTAAATATCCATACAAAACCCCTTTCATCAGATACAATACTTTCACTAACCCATTACAATATGCACAAATGCAAAACTGAATGTACAAAATATTGCAAAACATTTTTCACATATTAAGATTTGTCTCTAAATTCATACCATTTGGTTGCACAGTCTTATAATTTATAATGAACTTAGTTTCCATTTGTAACAATTTATGCATAAAATCATTGCCCAAACCACAATGAGGTTTAGCACTAAAGAAAGAACTATCAGAGCCTGCATGTGTTGAATAAAAATGTTGGGCCACAGGGCTGTCCAAATTATGATTCCTTATATCCCCAAATGTTCCAAAGTCCATGTTTTCACTATTCTCTTAGTTTGTCCCACATACCACTTCGTGGGTGTGCAACCACAACCTATGTCATACAACACTCCACATGAACGACAATCAGAATGGTCAGTGGCCCTGTACTTCCTACCATTAATACTTCCACCTTTTACGTTTTTCATTTTTCCACATAGGGCGAAGGCAGACAGCCCAGGGCAAAGACAGGAAGAATTAATCCTCAGATCAAGGAGTTTGGACATTGTTGGACAGTCTGGTTTTGTTTGTGGGCATGTGGTAAATAGCACGCATAATACATTTGTTAATAATTTAAATATTGTAAATTTGTCTGATTTAATTATCAGAGAGGATGCTAGAAATGTATTATTAGAGGAGTTAAATTTGTTCCTACTCATATCCCTACCCTGGCAGACCTCCTCTTGGCGGTGAAATGTTTTTGTAGAAAGTTACAGCTTAAAGTTTTTTTGAAAATAAAAAGGTTGTTAATGATGTGAGTATTTTTGAAAGTGATGATTCTCTCATGGATTTGTCAATATATGAAAATGATGCATTTGATATCCATTTGTATGTTGTGTACAATAATTCTCAAGAATGATTTGTCACTGGCTATGGTAGATTATTTTGTACCCCAGGTCCCACACTTTAGTAATTTTGTTCCCCTAGAACTTCAGTAGTGATAAACAGTTTTGAGATAGTGTTGTGCAGACAGGTGGAAATGGAATACAAAGTTCATTAAGCAAAGAAAATGTTATAATTTAAGTCAGAATGAATGGTTAGCTTTAAATGAACTTCATGAAGTTACTAAGGATTATGTTTTCACTCAAGCTGACAAGGAAGTTAATTGGGTTGTTATGACCAGTTCTGGTCATAATAAAATGGTAAGTGACTTGCTGTTGAATGGCAACAACTATCAAAAACTGCCTGTTAGTCCACTGTTAGAGTACAAATGAAGTTTAGCAACAAACTAAGTTGTCCCGGGACATCTTCATGGGGGGTTAGTTTAATATTAAGGGAAGTTAAGTGGGTTGGGGAGGTGAAAGGGTTAAGCGGAGGCAGGGATGGTGGGGAGGAAATGAGATAATGATGGGGTGGGGCTTAAGAGGTTTAGTCTAGTGTAGTGGTTAAGCAACCACATTTTGGCGTGAACTTGCTACTGCAAGGTTCAAGTCCGTGACAACCTGTGGGTAGTTGGCAGGTAGGCCGTCCCTTACTTATGCTGGGATGGTGCATTTGGCTTAATATATGTTTTTTTTTGGGGGGGGGCTTGTAAGCATTTGGTTTTCCATCGTGGTTGGGAGGGACAGGGGTTTCCAGTGTGGGTAGAGATGTGTGGTGGTTTTGCCAGCTTTTGGGGAACTGATGGCTTTTGTCTTGCAGTTGGCCTGTTCTGGCGATACATGATGGTTGGGAGTTCTGCTGTCAGCTTTATCCTCCCCATTTTGCTTAATGGTTGGATCTCTGTCATGTTTAGTGGAGAGTGTCAAGTCAATGCTTGGTCGCAAAAAAAAAAAAAAAAAATGATGAAGTTGTCTGTATTGGTCTCCAAGGCAATCAGTTTGGCAACACGGTCATGCCAGTTTGGGCACTGACTGCAGATGCGATGGAGGCAGATGTCTGCTGGTTTTGTGGGGATGTGCTACACCATCTGGAAATGTTGTCCAGGAGGGTGTCACATTCATCGTGGAGTGTGGGAACACTAAAGATGATAGGTGGAGAACAGCGGCAGCAGAGGATGGAGTGGCACACAGAGCAGAGGAGTTGTGTCACGGGAGTTGACTCTTTGCCATTTGTCCGGGTCCCCGTTCAAGTGGGCATTTCTTTGTGTTTGGTTGTGTGGAGGTTTCTTTTGTGGGCCTTTGCCCTCCCCCTCCTTTTTGTCATGGCGGGTGGGGTTGAAGACGCAAGAGTGTTGTACTGGATTTGATGCAGCCCGGAGTGGTTGGAGCAGAGCACTAGGATTCCGGCATGCTGTCTTGCTTAGTTGTGTGGCTTTTATGTTATTTTCATCTTGTTGGGGTGTTAGTGGTGGAGCGGCTGGCATGCAGGTTTCCTTTGCTCCTTGTTGTGGTCAGTGGATTTTCTTGTTTGACCTTCTGGACTTTTGTTGCATGTCGAGGGTTGCTGTTGGGAGGTATGGGGTGCACTGGGTTCAGTGGTCGAGTCAGGCTCTCCTCTTGGTCAAGGAAACAGTGTAACATTTTTTGGCTTTTCTCACTCCCACATGCATATTGATGTGTTGCTCTTAGTTGACCTCGCGAGTGGCTTTTGCGGGCTCCAAGTAAGGTTGAGTAATGGTTGCCACTGTGCATGTGCAGTGCGGCATTAATTGTCAAATGAAGAACACTGTACAAAGTTTTTGTGAATGTTCAGATTTGTGCTTCACACTTCCATCCCATTCTTAAGATGGAGCATGCCGCTTGGCCTTACAGGGTTCGTGGACAAATTTGTGGAGAATCTTTACAACCCATGCCTAGGTAAGATCTGTTATTTTCTGTTAAGTTTGCAGTTAAAAATCAGGTCATATATCTCAGTATCGGACTTCTTACAACACAGAGATTCATGCTGATGCAATGTTGGAAGTTGAAGTGTGTCCCCTTGTGGTTCTCCATTTGTCCCCCATTTATTCATATTGTAAGTAGCACTACAGGTAGCTTAATTGCCTGGGATTTGAGTAGGAGGATTTTCGGCAGTCACATGGTGTAGGTGCATTGAAGTTATTCCTCAGACCATGCAAGGTTTAAAGCAGGTTTTAGTTGGGAGTCAGCATTATGGATTTATGAATATTTTTAACTGATAACCATACACGTATGTGTATATGTATACAAATGCAAGCACACACACACACACACACTATATATATATATATATATATATATATATATATATATATATATATATATATATATATGTATAGATATACAAATACCTGTTTGCATAGTAGATCTCTGAGATTTAGTGCAGAGTGGGATTAGAAGTTGGGCAAATAAGTGTTAAGCATTGCGGATTTGTATTAGTACTTGTTGATTGTAATCAATTTGCAGTGTTTTGCTAACAAGGACATTTCGTTAACAAGATTAGATTACAGCAAGAGAACAAATGGAAGTACTGGAAAATGTATGGGGGATTAAGTTATGTTTTTTCATGCCATTTTCTAGGTTTACACAATCAAAACTAAGCTGAAACTGGGTACAGACATCTCAGCAGATTTCAGCAGTAAATAAGATGCTGTCAGAATAATTAATGCACCTTGTCTTGTAATTTTGTGTCAGCTTTAACATACTTAATAAAGCATCTTGGCTTCCTTTAATTACTGGTGATAACAGAGCCTAGTCATGTGTGGTATTGCACGTACATGGACTGGTTATTATTTTCATTGAGACGTGCCTGTTATGTCATTATTGGCTTTGCAGCCTGATCCCATCAGAAAGATAAGTTTTCTTTATGCTATCTGATGCAGGTGGGACATAATGGCAGCAGGACAGGTGTGTGAGAAAATGGAGGGAAGATTTGGGGATGGTGAGTTTCAGTTGCGCAGGGCTCAGGTACATGCTGCCAAGGTTCTTGGATGACCGGTTGGACTGGAAAAGGGGGAAGTTGCAGGAGGCAGCCACCATGGTCTTTGTGGAGCACATACTAACAGCTGTCTAACAACTTCAACTAGGAAGGTCATAGGATGTTTCAAATATGCTGGTTCAGTGTTAAAGGTGGGTGGTAGCTTTGTTGAGAAACAAATAAAACATTGTGAAACAGATAAAATATTAAGGTTTTTGTCTGCGGTAAACATGTGATGGTTAGGTTCTTATTTGCATGCCTTCTGCCTGATTCACTGGTTTCACGACAAGTTGTTGGTGGCTGCATATGACCTACTTTAACAGAAAAGAGTCAAAGCCATATGTATTAATGGGGTGAATTAGTTTTAGTTCCATTTCTATGTACATGTTGCCATACTCGACTTTGTAGAATGTCCACATTTTCGTTCCGCTCGCATATCCCGGAGATGGCTTTTCCTGCAACTAGTGGTGATAGCCCTGCCTTTATTTATAAAATGGTAGCCAGCGTGGCTGCGTACGGCTGTTTGTCCAACAGTTAATCTGGAAGGATATAAGGGTCCCTTCCTAATGCAGCCATGTGTGGTTCAACCAAATGACTACAGCACAGAATTCACAATCTATTATGAGTTAGGTTGACTCTTAAGTGGGCTGTTTTGCACAAGACACATATACCCTAGGTTCTTTCATGTGTGGGGTTTAATTTTAACGTACTCGACTGGTAGATACATTTATCTTGGGTATTTGATAGGGTCATTGGACGCATAGCTTCAGTTATGGCTGCTTTCTCATAGATGGGAGTGGTGGTGGTACATTTCTTCCCGGGTTGGCAGGATAGGTTGTCTTTGAAGACACCTTAGAATGTGTGTTATGTATCTTGGATGTTTTACATGTCTTTTTCTTTCTTGCAGATGGGATCTTGGAATGATGCAGCTGTAATTTGGAATAGGTGGGTATAAGATGGAGCCTGCTCATTACTATTAGAGTTTAATTTTGCCCTTTTGTTTGTAGATGGTGGTGTGCCAAGTACCAGTTGTGGCAATACAGTGAATTTGCAGATCATGGAAGCAGTGGCGAGTGTGAAGGTTACACAGAGGAACTCAAGTGGGCAACAATTACGGATGGAAGTAAATGATTTTCAAAGTTGAGTTTTGGTAGAGGATTTTACACTGCTAGTCAGAGAAGGACAGGCATTTTGAGTTTATGATATCAGGGTTAATGGGTTGTACAATTTGTTCTATTAACCATTAGTATGTTAGATTAATGATGAAAGTTGTCCTTGCTTTTGGGCACTTGCATTCAATAGTAAAGGGAGCATGGCCATTGGCTATAGGTAAAGGTTTGATGGGGTGGCAGGGGTCCTGGTCAGTGCCTCCATGTTAAGTAATCATGGTATGTGTGCACATAGAATTTATCATTGTTTCTTTCTTTGCAGATTGCTGGAGTGCAGAAGGCATCATGCGGTGGCGTTAAAAGGGGATTTGAAAGGTGTTTTTTGATAGGATGGACATTCTTGCCACTTGAATGGGACAAGGAGGGTTAGAGTAATCATCTTAATAAGGCATGTTTGAGTTCTGTGTTTAGTGGGAGCTGATTATTGTATTTGTATAGGGGGCAAGTAAGGAAGTAGGTAAAGGGTGCCAAAGGTGAAAACTGTCGGGGATGGTTTATGGGGAGTGTAGGGATCCCATGGGATGCATTTAGGAAGCATGGTAAGTAGGTGGTTGTGTTGGGGCAGTTTTAGAAACTGGGTGCATTGTTACAGGGGCATTAGAAGGTTTAAGGAAGCCTGGTTGCAGGATAAGGCAGCTGTAGGATACTAGTGGTATAGGTAACATAGGGAAAGAGAGCTTTTGAGGGGGAAAGGCTACGGACAAACAGGGGTTAAGAATGGTTTGGTAATGAGTGAATTGGGGGTGTATGGCTTGGCAGGTAGATTATTTCATTGTTGAGCATAGGTGAGTTTTCAGGAACTAGGTCAAGGGGTGCTGGATTTCTGCCATCTAAGGTTAGAACATTAAAGTTTTTGAGTTAGACTATTCCCTACGGTAATGGGAGTTGATGCACATATAGAACTGGGTAGTGGGTGGGCTAAGGTGATATTCTACAGTTAACAGGGTCTTGAGGGTGAGACTTGCTACTAGTTGTTTGACTGGGTGCCGTCTTGAGTTCAAGGGGTTATAGTTTGTGGTTTGTTGTGATTATAGGCTGTCAATACATTCAGGTTGAGCCATGATTTCAGCTTTGAAGGCAGTGGGCTAAAAGGGTATGTGTTCTCTTGGTGTGGATGTTCCAGTGTTACAATGGGGTCATGGTAATTCTATTTTATTTAGTTTCAGTAGGGTGTGTTTCAGTGAGGGCATGGCAAAGAGGTTTATGACAGGATTCTAAGGTGCTTTACAGATGTTGGGTATACCAAATGATGTTTGGATTGACCCTTCCCTTTATGGGAAGTGGGTTGAACAATTTTGGGTAGAAGGGAGGGGGAACAGCCTGGTCAGGCTGGTTGGTGGAGAAGAGGGATAGGCTTGCCCTCTTCTGTTCCCCCTCTGATGTCTGGATGTTCATTTCAAGGATCTGGGGAAAGGAAATGAGTAGTTGGAGGAATCTTGCTGAATAGATAAGCAAGCTGAGGTAAGGATGGTGCTTATTTGGTGGAAGGTAATTCAATGGATGATGTATGAAGTGAGTTGGGACGCTACTTCATAAGTAAAGTAAGAGAGCAGAGGTGTGGACCCTGCTTGTTGGGCAGGGTGAGTAGGTACGCTACCCTAATTAACATTACAAGGATGTTATGCTGTATAAGGATCAATTATATCATGAATAGTTGTATTTAATAAAGTTGGTGATCGAAGCTATGTTATGGAAATCTAATAAAAGTCATCAAATGTCATTTGGTGTGATGTGTGTTATTGAATGGGACCGGGACAACTCATCTTTGTTGGAATTGTTAGAAAGGGGAGAACGTTTAGGATTCCTTGCTGCTTCAGATGTTGTGAAACTGCACAATAAGCACCCAAGGGATGCTAGATTGTTTGCTATACCTAAAATTCACAAAGAATTGTTGGAGCCTCCAGGTAGAGCTATAGTCTCTGGTGCTGGTGCTTATTTGCAAAATGTGGGCATCTTTTTGGATGCCCACTTGAAGGGTTATTTATCTAGTATTCATTCTCACAAGAACACTAGGGAATTTTCTGAAGTAGTAGGGGGATTAGAATGGCAAAGTGATTTTTATTGGGCTTGTTTTGATGTGAAAGCATTGTATACAAGCGTCAACACCAAGTGGGGTTTAGAGGCAGTAGAATAAATGTTAGTGAAGGTCCCCATACAGCTTATTTAGTGCAGCTCCTGGAATTTTCTCTTACGCATGATTATTTTAATTTTGGGAATGAGATTTTTTTTGCAAAAGGAAGGTACGACTATGGGGGCTTCTTATGCCCCCTCATATGTTATTATTTTTGTGGCTTATTTTGAAAATCTGTTTATTTATTCTTCAAAATTCTTTTTTCAACAATTTATTATTTAAAAACAGTACATTGAAGATTTGATTTTTCTGTTTAAAGGGGAAGTAAGGGAATTTCAAGTGTTTATGGAGGAGCTGGGCAGGAACTCTTGTGATATGGAATTTACCTATAGACAAGTGATGCAGTTTCTAGACATTGAAGTTTATGTGGGTGGGGACAATAGGGTACAATTTAGACTGTATTGTAGGAATACAGTGGTGAACAACTTTCTTTATGCTAGCAGCATGCACCCCCCACACCTTTTAAACTCATTACCACATAGGGAATTCAGGCATATATTTAATAATACTTAAAATTGCAAGTGGAAAATTAGTTTTGTAAGGTTAGAGAAAAATTATTAAAAGGGGGTATTCCATGGAGATTGTAATTAAGGCAGAAGCCAGGGTTAGAGGAATTAAAAGAGTGGGTGTTAGAAGTGGTTTTGAACTGGGCAGCACGGTGAAATGTTGGGCAGATACAGACATGCAGAGTAGGGCATTAAACAACAGTAAATGACTGTGGAAGTCAAATGTATTTTGCTAGTAGATTTTCCCCTTTCTCTGACACATTGAAAAATTTGGTCAACAGTTTGTGGGCCATTATTATTCAGGATGAAGTTTTGGGAGAGATTTTTCCAAAAAGGGTGTTTTTTTCTTATGGTAGATTTTTAAATTTAAAAGAAATCTTGAATTTAAGCAAGTGTCGAGTGGAAAACATTAATTTGAGACCTACCCTTGTGGGAGGTGTAAGATATGTGGAAAAATGAAAAACTTAAAAGGTGGTATTATTAATGGTAGGAAGTACAGGGCCACTAACATTTTGATTGTCCTTCATGTGGAGTATTGTATGACATAGGTTGTGGTTGCACACCCACAAAGTGGTATGTGGGACAAACTAAGAGAATGGTGAAGACACAGATTTTGGAACATTTGGGCTCTACCCTTGCTATATCTCCGTGTACAAACACTTCCTTACACACCCTCTCAAACGTTCTTTACAACAGTTGCCTCTCCCACAACATGATATACATGGAAACTAGCACTCATCAGGCCTGTACAAAAATTCAATAAACCCATCAACACAGGTGATTTCCAGTGCATCTCAGTTCTACCAACTCTCACAGTGCTGCAATTACATATAAACCTACAAATTCATCTCTCCAAAATACATGGATTCTGGGTAGATCAAAGCACCTAAAGTGCCCTCTTTATCCTGAGAGATGATATCTTCCTTAGTTTCAAAAATAAAACCTCTCTGGGGTAGAATTTGCAGATCTTACAAAAGACTGAATTTGTATATCACACCCTGATCATCTCTCTTTTGTAACCTGTAATAAGTCACCAAACCCTCTAATAGTTTAGCAGCTTATTATCAGACCAACATTTTAAGGTTAAAACAGAAAACTCACTCTCCCACACTGCCCATCTTCACTGACATGTACCCCAAAAATCAGTTCCTCTCTCACATCCTATTCTCATTATTGATTAATTCACTCCCAAAAAGACCATCCTCTCTACCCCTCATCCTAATTAATCATCAAAAGCCAACAAAGAAGTTATGTTCCAACTGGTTGCAACACTAGAAACTACAGTCAGACATTAAAAAGCATGCTCCTTGGCACCAAGCATAATTTCTCAAACATGCTCAACAACTGACACATAACCCAAATAACTCAATAGCTTTGGAAACATCCATCCACTTCTGCTACCTAAGAGTATGTCTCTACTAACAACTAAACTTAAAGACAACCATAGTGCATCTGTAACCTAAAAGGAAAGGCCCAGATTTGTGCCAAACCGGTATTTAATGATACCACATATACTGAGCATGTGGACATAGCTAACCGGTTGGCCAACAGGTTCTGTGAAAACTTCACTCCCCTGTCCCCACCACACATAATCCATGACATCCCTGCAACCTGTCAACAACTGACACATAACCCAAATAACTCAATAGCTTTGGAAACATCCATCCACTTCTGCTACCTAAGAGTATGTCTCTACTAACAAATAAACTTAAAGACAACCATAGTGCATCTGTAACCTAAAAGGAAAGGCCCAGATTTGTGCCAAACCGGTATTTAATGATACCACATATACTGAGCATGTGGACATAGCTAACCGGTTGGCCAACAGGTTCTGTGAAAACTTCACTCCCCTGTCCCCACCACACATAATCCATGACATCCCTGCAACCTGTCCCCTAACTTGTTTCTCAAAAGAGCAGGTCATAAACACCCTCTCTAAGGACAAAAACAGAAAATATGGGACTTGATAACATCCCAGGCTGCATCCCACATGGGCTCTAACAAGAATAAGTAACGCCATTGGGTACTCTTTTTCAATCATAGTCTAAGCACTGGCTTCATCCCAGCTTTGTGGAAAACAGCCACTGTTATTCCCTTGCACAAAGGTGATGCTTCCACTGACCCCAGAAACTATAGACCTATTCACCTGACTAGCCTTATCTGAAAGGCCATGGAGCAAATCATCATATACTTTATCAACAAAGACATAGTTAATCTCCAAACACTTGACCTTCTAGATTTGTCAAAGGGAAATCATGCCTGTTAAACCTGGTGGACTACTTCGAGACAGCCACCAAGGCCCTGGATGAGGGGAAATCTGTACATGCAGCCAACCAAGACTTCACCAAGTTGTTTGACACTATCTCCCACTCAGGCATCAATGACAAACTCACCCAGCTAGGTATCAACCCTTATACTGTTAGATGGGTCACTAACTGGCTCACTGATAAAACCCATACAGTAAAAATAGGGGAATAAATTCAAACAGTGTGGTGTTCCACAGGGATCAGTCCTGGGGCCTCTACTGTTTGGAATCTGTTTCCACAAAGTTCAAGTAAAAACTAAAAGTCCGTGGCTGACAAAGTTTGCTGATGACTACAAACTGAGAGTGGTCATAGAATCTCCTAATGATGTCAACATCCTACAAGAGGGTTTTATACAAACAATCATTTGTGCCAAAGTCATGGCCTTAAGCACAATGCAAAACAATGTATTATCATCCCTTTCAGTAAGGGTGATGTTCCTGCTAACTACCATATGAAAAAAGCAACTTAAGTACACACTCAGCGGTTATAGACCAGGACACACAGTTTGCCAGCAACCTTACCTTTGACTACCCTGTCTCCCCAGTGGTAAGAAAGGCATTCTATATGGCTCATCTCATAAGTAAGGGCATTGTCTCCAAAAAAAAAGAAGTTACAACCTCTCTGTACTCTTCCGTCATCAGGCCTATACTTGAGTACAATGCCCCTTATGGTATATACTTTTCAAAGCACCTGCAGCAATTGGAGAGACCCCAAAGGTTCCTCAGAAAGAAAATTCAAGGTCTTTATCATTTGTTCTATGTGGATCATCTGACATCACAGTCACTTTATTCTGTTTCATACATACTGCTCAGATACATTGTCTGCCTTGCATACAGGGCAATCTCTGACCCTGCTTTATTGGAAATGCTGCATCTCCATAAGTCAAATGGTACACGGGTTACTCACTGTAAGGACCTTAACCTGGTATGTGACATTAAGAGAACCTGCCGGATGGTCAGATTCATCTCCCAGAGGTTACCACACCTTTAGAACAGACTCCCACTTCATGTCAAACAGAGCACATCACTGGCCCTCTTCAAACCCAATCTGGATGATTTGGTGGGTAACCATAAATTTGCCCAAGGGGTTCCACCTCTGTCCCTCTTTGACAGGGGCAAAAGATGCTGATTGTGGAAATAAAGATAGAACTTGGCTAGGCTTGAAAGGGCCCTATGGCCATTAGCCTAGTAACTTCATATGATCCTATAATCATGTCAAGTATTAAAAAACAAAGCCTACAAATAGTTATTTTGAGCCAAAAAATCCCATATTTTCTCTCCACAAAGCAGCCATTGGCAAAGGAGAGTTTTTGGCACAACTTGAGACAGATGTCTACTAGTAGCCTCTAATTTCAACAAAAAAATCCTCCTCCCTCCAAGACTCAGCATGGAAATGATTATATTAAATATACACAATCTGTACAAAGATTTTAGAAGATTTATACTGTTTATCATCCCCAATAAAGAAATGACAAAGTATGTTGCTGCACAACCAATATATCACACATTCAGTACTCTGGACTGATCCTGCAAAAGTATACAAATTACATATGAACAATACAGTTATTTATAAAACATTATGAAATGCATTTTAGGAAATTACTTAACTGTCCCACTGACTCTGTTACATACTTCTCAGCCTCTTAACAGAAGAAATATGGACAGAGACAAAACTAATTGGGAGACAGTCTACAATTATGGACAGATTTTAAATGTTGGTCTTATAAATTTTATAAATTTCGAAAGTCACTAGAATAATATGTTCTGTATTATCATGAATGTTTTTGTTGGTATTTTACCTAGTGACTTCTGTCACCTATACATAATAGCTGGTGGTAGTTTCCATGTTTCTATTTGTGTACTGGAGTAATAAACACTGCA
This sequence comes from Protopterus annectens, assembly GCF_019279795.1. NCBI lineage: Eukaryota > Metazoa > Chordata > Ceratodontiformes > Protopteridae > Protopterus > Protopterus annectens. Next base: position 264,755,869 of record NC_056740.1, read on the forward strand.
TTGGTCTTTACTTTTTCCTACTTGGTTGCTTGGCCATGTAGTTAGCATGGTTACATGTGCCTGATTTCTACAAAAAATACTTTTTTTTCCTTTGGTGGTTTTGATGGCCCCTTATTTTTTTTTCTGTAAATACTGCTTTGCAGAACAGTCAGACTGGATCTTCTTGTCACCATTAATATAGTCAGGGAACCTGTTGCCCTTTTAACCCCTGCTCCTGTCCAATTTTGAAACAACAGAGCTAAGGGGATACAGTATAATAAAACATTTTAATTGTTGCCAAGTTTTTGTATTCATTGAGGTAGGCAAGGGTCTGCCAACATGACATCATGGGTGACAACTTCCCCCAAATGCCACAAATTGCATTGTACTTAGTCTGGGACCCTCCGTTTTGCAGTATCACGTACATTAGAGAATTGTGAATTGCTGCAGGATCTGAGCTCATTTACTACATTCTCACTGCATTTTTCTGTTTGCATTTTACTTAGTCTGGGAACCCTAGTCTTGTAATATCACTCAGAATAGTGAGAAAACTGTGGATTGCTGCAGGATCTGAGCCTGACATATATATGTATATATATATATATATATATATATATATATATATATATATATATATATATATATATATATGTGTGTGTGTGTGTGTGTGTGTGTGTTTGTGTGTGCATCCATACATACATACATACACACACACACACAGATATATATATATATATATATATATATATATATATATATATATACTTATTGCCAATTGAATTTCTCAATAACTCCTATAACTTGTGCTGAGTCATGCCCTGCATAGAAGCAGGCACCTACAGTTGTAATTTCTGTATAAAACTTCCTCTGTTATTTTTTTCAAGTATCTAGCTGAGAGTAGAGCATCTAGTTTGCCCACTGAGAAACATTACCCCAAGAGTGCTGTTTTAAATCAAGACTAGACCTCTCCTCTCAACCCAATAAATCTAAATCCCAATTGTACCACCCCTCAATGATCACAAGAAAAAAGAGGATCCACAGCCATGAATGTGCACTTTCCTACTGTTTCTGTAGCCATCCTGGTAGAAATGGACATCTTGAGACAATGTAGCAATTGTCTAGTGTGTAATGACAACCACCTTATTCTTAAGCAGACAGACACTATATGTGAGAGATGTAATTACACCATGTCCTTGGAGGAAAGGTTTTCGCATGCAGGCACTGATATCTCCAAACAGGTGATCAGTAACACACTTACTATACTGCCTACTGCCTATATGTTAGACACATAAACTCATATATGCTGAGACTCTTAAATATAATCTACCCAAACCTCAAATGCCTTCCATACACTGCTCTCAGCAAGCTCCCAAACTCTCTGCAAAGACAACACTTCCAAGGACACATACAACCACATCTCACAATGTCTCAACCTGTAAGCCCTTAAAGCACACTGCCACACAACCCAATATATTGATCATTGGAGACTATTGTGAGACCCACTGATGCTCCACTCACCCGGCTGAGCAAGGACATGTTATGGTCAGTTGCCTATCGGGCAAGGATCCATCAGATCACACATGGACTCAGGACAATGAACCACAAATAGAAGTTATGTACCTACCATAATGTTCCATGTTAGTTGTCTTCTTCTCGCCTTCTTTCTTGCTGGATGGGTTCGGAGCCGAACCTTGGCTCCGACTCGGCCACTCTAAAAGCTCGAGAGCTAGTTCCACCGGCTCGAGGCTCCCCTTTTATCCCACAATGCTAGGCGGTAATACCTCAGATCTCGTTTGTAAGCTAAGCCCAGCTAGTAAAAATCCAGAAACTGGAAAAGGGGTAACCCACCTCTATAGAGTGACAGAAAGAAGGTGACCTAAAACCTGACGAGGGGATACCAGGCTAGGGGGAAGGAGGGTGGGACGCAAGAAAGAAGGCGAGAAGAAGACAACTAACATGGAACGTTATGGTAGGTACATAACTTCTATATGTTAAGTTGTCTATCTTGCCTTCATTCTTGCTGGATGGGACCGCGTCCCTAGCACCTTGTCCCGGGTGGCCTATCGGAACAGACTCTTGAGTACAGTGGAACCAAAGTTGGCTCTGTGTCTAGAAGCTAAGTCCAACTTATAGTGAGAAATGAAAGTATGGGGAGAAGCCCAAGTAGCTGCAGCACAAATCGAGTCAATAGGCAGCCTGTCTTGGAAAGCTATGGATGTAGCCAAAGCTCTAGTTGAATGATCCCTAGGTTTGTTTGGTAACTGTTGATGCCTGATCTCATATACAAAAGAAATCAAAGAAGTAAGCCATCTGGAGAGAGATACTTTAGAAACTGGAAGGCCCTTTCTGCCTTCTGCATAAGAAACAAATAGCTGATCAGACTTTCTAATTTGTTTGGTCCTGTCTAAGTAATACCTTAATTGTCGATGAACATCTAACCAATGTAATTTTTGTTCTGACCTGTTGGAATAGTTAGAAAAGAACACAGAAAGGTCAATGGTTTGATTTAGGTTTGCCGGAGAGGCTACTTTAGGTAAGAAGGATGGGTTGGTACGTAAGGATACCCTATCCTTATGAAACAAAAGGTAAGGGGATCGACTACAGAGTGCATGAAGTTCAGAGACTCTTCTAGCCGAAGTAATGGCTACCAAAAAGAGTGTTTTCCAGGATAGTCATTTCACTGAACACGAAGCCACAGGTTCAAAAGGGGGAAGAATCAAAGATGTCAGAACCAAGTTAAGGTCCCAAGAAGGAGGAGGATTTCTAATAGGAGGCTTGAGGAGAAAAACTCCCTTCAAAAAGGCTTTGCAAAGTTTGTGAGACATGATGGCAGACTCTGAGATTCCAACATGAAAGTTAGATATGGCTGCCAGTTGGACCTTAATTGTAGAAGGAGACGAACCTGAGTGGAAAAGTTCGGCTAAGAAATCAAGGACTGATTGAATAGAAGCAGTGAACGGGTCTATGTCCCTTCCCTGCGCCCAAAAGGAAAAACGTTTCCACTTACTAAGATAAATCTTCCGAGTGGAGGTTTTATGAGAAGCTATTAAAATATCGCGAACTGAGTGAGATATTAGAGGAAGTCTGGCTAGGGTTGGAATTGGAAGAACCATGCAGTGAGGTTCAGAGAGGGGAGGGAGCGTTGTAACTGACCCGACTGATGGGTCAAAAGATCTGGAACTGGGTCCAGATGCCAGGGTTGCTCCAACATAAAACGGTGTAGAAATGGGAACCAAACCTGTCGAGGCCAGTATGGAGCAATGAGGATCATGGAAGCTTTCTGAGCGATGGCTTTCTGTATCAATTGAGAAATCAGTGGGAAGGGAGGAAAGGCATACAGAAGTCCCCGGGGCCAATCTTGGACTAGAGCGTCTCTACTGGGATGGCCTGGTTGGGGAAAGAGAGTGAAATAATTTTCGCACTTGCTGTTTTGGGGAGTAGCAAAAAGGTCGCAGCAAGGCCGGCCCCACTTTACAAAAACTTTCTCCAACACTGAATTTTTCGGAGACCACTCATGAGGCATGAGAATAGCTCTGCTCAATTTGTCCGCAATGACATTGGACTTCCCGGGAATGTGCGTTGCTATCAGAAACCACTGAGAAGAAATCGCCCATTGCCACAGTCTGAGTGCCTCTCGACATAGGGGGTAGGATCTGGTTCCGCCTTGTTTGTTGATGTACCACACTACAGACATGTTGTCTGTCTGAATTGCTATCGTTCCTATGGGAAGAGAGTCTTGAAGGGCCTGCAACGCTAAAAGCACTGCTCTCATCTCTAGAACATTTATATGCAAGTGGCGTTCGTAAGGTTGCCATGTGCCCTGGTCTGTCCTGCCCTGATAATGCCCCCCCACCCGATCAGGGAGACGTCCGTTGTCAGAGTAGCAACCGGAGGGGGAGGAACAAAGGGTCTTCCTAGGAAGAGCTGGGGGGATGTAATCCACCAAGAAAGGTGATTCCTGCATGATTGAGTTATCACAATGGAGTGGAACATCGGAAGTTGTTGGTATGACCATTGTGTGAAGAGCATCCATTGTAAGATTCTCATGTGTAATCTGGCTAATGGAAGAAGAGGGATAGCCGCCATTATCCCCAGTACCTTCAGGGCCAGTCGGGCTTTGATTTTGTTGCTGTGGAGGAGAAGAGAGACTTGTTTGTGTATGTCTGCTATCCTCTGGTCTGTGAGTCTGGCTGACATGCTGACTGTGTCTAGATTTGCGCCTATGAAGGTAATAGCACGACAAGGTGACAAAACAGACTTTTCTCAATTTATTGAGATACCTCGCTTTCGACATGTGTGAAAAGTGTAGTCCCTGGCAAGTAGCAGAAGATGCTTGGTGGGGGCTGTAAGGAGCCAGTTGTCTAAGTATGGAAACACCTGGAATCCTTGACGTCTCAGATGAGAGGCGACCACTGCCATGCATTTGGTAAACACCCGGGGGGCTGTGGTGAGTCCAAAGGGCAGGGCTCTGAATTGAAAATGACTGGTTCCCAGCCTGAAGCGGAGAAATCTCCTGGAGAGTCTGTTCATTTTTATATGGTAGTATGCATCCTGGAGGTCTATAGAGCACATCCAGTTGTCCTGCCCCAATAGGGGTAGGATGGACTGCAGCGTGACCATCCGAAATTTTGTTTTCTTGACAGACTTGTTCAAGTTGCTGAGATCCAAAATGGGTCTCCAGTCCCCTGTTTTCTTTGGAACCAAAAAGAATTTGGACTAGATTCCGGATCCTTGCTGGTCTGCTGGAACTGGTTGAATGGCTCTTTTTGCAAGCAACTTTGATATTTCTAACGCTGCTTGCTCACTTTGAGTGGGTGGAACGTCTGGAAGGGATTTTTTTGATTGTTTTGGAATGCGAAAGAATGGGATCGAATAGCCTTCAGAAATGATAGACTGTACCCACTTATCTTGAGTTAGGGATTGCCAGGCTTCTGGGTACAGTGATAATCTTCCCCCGACTGCCTCCGAAGGTGGACAGTCGGGCAACACCTCAGGGATGCTGAAAGGGCTTGTCAGAAAAGGTTTCTTGACTGCCCTGATTCTGCGGACCCCCCCTGCCTCTAGGGTGGCGTCTACCATTATTGTTCCCCCCTCTGCCTCTAGAGGGGAACCGACTCTGTGCGTCAGGCAAAGCTCCTTGAGATTGTTTGCAGAACCACATCTTTCCCCCCTTCTGGCCCTTGGGGTAAGGCCTAGAAGGAGTAGAAAAATGGACTCCCACGGCAGAGAGAGTTTTGCCATCAGTCTTGCACCTTGTCAGGGTTTCTTTCATTGAGGACCAAAAAGGGACGATCCATCAAACGGGGAGTTAGTGAAAGATGTCTTGAAAGGGTCCGCAAAATTGCATAGCCGCATCCAGGCATGCCGGCGTAAGGCCACACCTGTACCTGCGGCTCTGCTCGCTCCATCAGCCGAATATGAAAGGAGGCGCATGGAGGAGTTAGCTATCGAATTGAGGGTAGTCAGCTGAGAGTTCATCCTATCCTGAAAACCCGCAGCTGTTGGATCCTTTAACATCTCACTTGCTTCCTTGATCAAGTCTCTCTGAAGACGAGTGAAATGACAGAGGTAGTTCAGAGAACGCATAGAAAAGGTCACTGATGAGAACTTCTGCTTCCCGTACATGTCCATAGTCCTAGATTCCTTGTTAGGAGGATGGACGGGCACTGAAGGATCAACTAGTTCCTTCTTGGTGGCAGCAGCCACCACCATAGCATCCACAGAGACTCCTTTGGTCAAAAATTGTTTGTCTGCTGGGGCCGTAATAAACTTTGAAGGTCTCCTGGGGGTGGGGTCCACAGAGTCAGGAGCCATCCAGGCCTTTTTTGCTACCACTTGCATGAGGGGGTCAAATGGAGAGGACACCCAGGAGGTGGAAGGGCGAGAGCTGAATGCCACAAGATACACAGATTCATCCTCTGAAGGGTTGAGGGCTGGCCAATTCCCCCTCTGTTTTAAGATCTCCAGGATGTCTGCAAAGGAGACATCTTCAGAGGGGGAACGGGGGGAACCTTCAGAATCCTCTAAATCCGTGTCAGAGGTGACAGACTCAGGTGAGTCGATGTGCTTCCTCTTGCACTTTCTCTTCCTAGGGGGCTCTCCTGCCAGTTCAGGAGAGGCCTCGGAAGAGGAGGAGATCCCCACTGGGGACTCTTGAGGAGCTGGCTCTCTGCGATCTGGGATGAGGGAGTGAGCAGAAATTACCTGAGGCACCGTGGTGGGAGGGGCGGACGGAGCCGACTGTGGAGTTGAACCAGGTTCTAACACACTCTGCATGACCTCGAAGGCACCCCTGTCAGGCAGAGCTAGAGGTCTCTGCTCTGAAAAGCTGAAAACCTCCCCCGGCACCGACAGTGATGGCTCCGAGGCCAATGTCGGAGCCAAACTCACCAACGCCGAAGCACCGAGAGGAAGAGTGGGGTCAGACAAGGGTCCGATGCCACACACCCCCTCGGAGCCGACGAGGGAAGTCCGGCACCGAGATTCCTCCAATGAAGAAATCGGAGCAGACGACGGTGCCGAAGACAATTGTATCGGCTCCGATGCCGCCACAGTCTCGGGTCCGAAACGCCCCGGCTCCGAACTCAAAGGAGTCGGAGGAGGAACATTTTGTGTGATAGGGTTAACCATCGACTGATGAGTCGGGCTCTGAAGCATCTGGGCTAGTGCCTCGTACTTAACAAGTCGACTCACCACCCTCTGAAGGTCATGATCTGAAAGTCTTGATGACCTAGAGGAGTGAGACCTATGGCTCCGTTCAGACAGCAAGGGTGATGCTGGAGCCGAATGAACAAAGCCAATAGACGGTGACCTAGACCTTTTTCTAGTTGTCGGTTCCGATAACCTTATCGGAGCTGACTCAGTGATGTCTAACACCTCGGCTCCAGCCGGAGCCGAGGAAACAGAAGAAATACGTGTTCGAGCCCCATCGGCTCCGGCCGGAGCCGATGTTGGAACAGACTTCGAAGCCCCAGGTGACGACTCAGAAGCTGGAGCCGACGACCTGATAGGCTTCGAGGGTTTGCCCGAAGATAGAGTCGGGGGACCCTCAGACTTCAATAAGCCTCGTAAAATAAGCTTATTTTTTCTTTCCTGCAGGACTCTAGGGCTGAAGCCATGGCAAACAGCACAAGAGTCCTGCAGGTGCAAAGGTCCCAGGCAGTACACGCAAGAAGTGTGACCGTCTGTCAGAGACATCTTCTGACAGCACGAGTCACACTTCTTAAAGCCTGAGACCTTTGATTCTTTAGACATTACTAAAGATATAAAGTGTAACCACACACACTGACACAAACACACCGATTACACTGACTGAAAATTAAATTAAACTAATTAAGCAAAAAATTAGTTATTAATTAGTTTTTAGTTCCCTACAAAAAACACACACACACTCCACTACTAGGAGGGGGAGGGGAGGGCCAGAAGGCCTAAGGGAAGAACTCCTAAGTTCTTGATGTAAAAAGGGGAAGAAACTGGAGGGAATGGATAGAAAACTACTTAACTTTGGTAAATATAAGGAAAAACTAAGTTAAAGAGGTTTTAAATAAGCTTTAGATAGCTCTAAACAAACTAACCTGAAGCCGGTTGGAACAACGCACCTCGATCGCTGTAGCGGCAAACGAGATCTGGTGTATTACCGCCTAGCATTGTGGGATAAAAGGGGAGCCTCGAGCCGGTGGAACTAGCTCTCGAGCTTTTAGAGTGGCCGAGTCGGAGCCGAGGTTCGGCTCCGAACCCATCCAGCAAGAATGAAGGCGAGATAGACAACTTAACATGTACTGTTATGACTCTGTTACAGTCCATGCAGATGTTAATGACCTGAGACATGCTCCCTAGACTATATATAGGAGACAAGCTAGAGCTTTCAGATTATGTGTCTCAGGCAGGTATGAACATAGCTTTGAGCAGCCTTATACCTTTTCCAAGGATGATACCACAATTTAACAATTGCCATGGTTACTGGTGCCATTCTAAGGGAGTCCAAAATTTGTTAGTTTGGGAGGACATGATTGATAGACCACACTGCCTTGCTAGGGATGGCCTGCACCTTTCCTCACTAGGCTTTCAGATATTGGCTAAAACATTATCCACTCCTATAGTGCCTTTTTTAGGCAATGTCAATCTGCTAAACCTTCTAACAATGTAGATTCTACACAAGGGAAACAAAAGGTGCTACTGCTGAATGCTAGGAGTTTCACCAAAAAGCTCCAGTCTCTGGAAGCGCTCTTTACCTGGAGAGTGTTGACATATGTGCAGCTACTGAGACATGGTTTAAAACCATGAAAAGCACCCAGGCAGCACAAGGATATTAATGCCTACCGCACATTTAGGTCATCTACCACACAAGAAGGGACAATAGGTGGAGATGTATCAATATAAATTAAGCACACCTCAAAACTGGTCAAACAACATGACATGTTTGAGCTACTCCATGTCCAACTAACCTTAGGCAAAGTCCAGTAACATATCCTTGCTAGCTATATGTCTCCATCAATGTCCCAGAATAACTATACCGCATACTTCAATATACTAGAGTCACTTACAGTTCAGCCCAACACCATATCCATTGGTGATTTCAACTACCCCACCCTAAACTAGGATACACACACAGCCACTAACATGCAGGGTCATAGATTTCTGGATTTTGTCAACACAAACACCCTGGGGCAGGTAGGCTGCATACCTACTGGGGTGTGAATATCCTAGTTCTACTACTCAGAAATATGAGGAAAATTTGCACTCTCTTTGTGTAATGTTCTGGCTGGTCAGATCAGATTGCAAATTAGTAACCCTTGAAATAAATATAAAAGCTGAACTCCCAGAAAACCCAAGAACCATTAAAATCTTTTCCAAGGCTAACTACCGCCTATAAAGTAAAGACATAACTAACTTCTAAGCCCTCCAAACTTAGAGACAACAGAGACTTGTGCAGAATTGTTTACAGAAACCCTGTACAAGTATGTAAATAACTACAGAGAACAGCAGTATCAAAATTAAATAAATTTAGGACAAACTCCCAAAACAAGTCCGCTTGGTGCACTTTCAGTATAAATAGTTTGTACAATAAAACAAAGAAATTCCTGTTAAAAAAACAGGAAGGGTTATGCCCAAAAGACAAAAAAAAAAAAAATAATAACCTCATCAGTCTCAACAGGTAAATCAGGGCACTAATCAGGTCCACTAAAGCCAACTTTGAGGCAAGTATAGCCTCCCAGGCTACGGATAACCATAAGGCATTTTTCAGCTATGTAAGCGACCTTAAAGAGAATGCCCAACAGTGTGCTGAACTAATAATTAACGGAACTTTCTATGCTGATCTGGAGGATATAGCAAATTTTTTGGCTGATAAATTTATCTCCAATTTCATCCCCCTCTCAACCATTTCTTCCCCAATGATCACTAACAACAGGTCCTCACTGTACTCTTGAGAACTAAAAACTCTGCATCAATGGGTCTTGATAATATCCAAGAATGTCTCCCAAATAACTTGAAACATGACCTGTGAGGCTCACTGGAATCCCTATTCAATCACAGCCACAGGACAGACTTTATCCCTGGGGAATGGAAGACTGCATCTGCCCTCCCTCTACACAAATGCAGACCACCAACAAACCCAGGGAACTACAGACCCATGTGTTTGACTAATTTTACATGCAAGACTAGGGAAAGAATTATTGTGGACCTGATAAACAAAGACATTGGGAATCTTCAAACACTGGACCCATCCCAGTTTGGTTTCATCAAGTGCAGGTCATACCTAATAAACTTATTGGACTTCTTCAGGAAGGTAATTAGAACCATCAACAAGAGCAAAACAGGAAATGCTGCTTACCTCACTTGGCCACTATAGACAGACTTACAAATTTAGGCATAAATCCCTATCTGACCTGATGGCTAGCCAAATGGTTCACAAATTGGACACTTGTAGTTAGGGTGGGGGAATCCAGCTCCACCAAGAGGTCTGTTACAAGTGGTGCCCCACAGAGCTTGGTACTGGGACCTCTACTGTTTCAAATATACTTCTCTGAAGTCACGGCAAATGTGGAAGGCTTTTGGCTGACGGATTTTGCTGATGGCTGCAAGCTGGGTGCAATCACTGAATCCCCCAAAGATGTAGATACCCTGTAAAAAGGTCTGAAACAGACAAATAACTGCCAGAACCATGACCTAAAGCTCAATGCAAAAAATGCTCAATTATACCCATCGGGAAGACAACTACACCTGCAAATTACAACATTGATAACACTCCCCTAACACTAGATCCAGTGGTAAGGGACTTGGGAACTCAGGTTGACAGTAACCTGAACTTTGATCACTGTGTGTCCATAGTAGTGAGAAAATCCTTCTACATGGCACAACTTATAAGTAAGGGCATGTCATCCAGATCTAAAGAGCTCATTGTCCCACTAGAACAGCCTTTATTAGACCAATAATCGAGTACAGTGCATCCTTCAGCATGTACCTGTCTAGGTAACAACTGGAGCAGCCACAGAGGTTCCTCACTAAAATAAAACAGGATGTGAAAATGATGTCCTATGCAGACTGCCTCAAAGCTCTGTGCTTGCAGTCGGTCTCCTACAGACTACTGAGGGGTGATCTACTCCTAACATAAAAGGCATTCTCCAATCCTGCCCTGATGGATCTGCTACACATTCACAAAATGAATAGTAATAGAATTACCATATCTAAGGATCCAAACCTCATCTGTGACATAAACAAAAAATTTGTAGGGACAGGTTGCTGTTTCAGAGAGTAACTCTTCTCTGGAACAGACTCCCCATTCAATCTTTCCTAAGCCTATTGGACCAATGGAATGGAAATCACAAATTTACCCCTGGTTTGTTGTCTGTGGCCCTGAGGATAGTGGTAGTTTGTAGATGCCCTAAGGCACAGGCATATACCAAATCTGTTACAGTCCATGGGCATTAATAATTGGGAAAATTGGGGCATGAATGGCTAGGCTTAAAAAGGCTAGTAACCTCCTATCATCCTATGATCCCAAATTATGCGATGCAAACTAAGTGTATAGTGGTTGTAATAATACATTGCCTTTTTAATTGTATGGTGTTTCATATGATTGAAATTTGATTAAGTGAGCATTCAACAAAATGGGTTTTCACCATTTACAGTCTATCATTGTGTACCTTATTATAGAGTACAGCAGCAGGGCTACTGCTAATTGACATTGTTCCCTTACTTTTTTTTTAAGAATGTCCCAGAATCCATTCAGTTTTGCTTGCCACTGCAAGGTTACCAGGTTTAGAAAGGCACATTCTGGGGTAATGCGTGTTCATGTGTAGAGCTTTTATTCATCGGGTACATTTCCTGTACTCTGTTATGAGAATCCTTTTCATTTATTTAACCTCATAAGGGACTTCTCCTTTGTAAGGTATCCCCAAGTTTTGGGAATAAATGCTATTGCACATCTTTGCTTCATCTATAGAAGGATGTATTATTTCTTGTACCGCAGGAATGTAGTGTATAAATAACCGACCAAAGTCCATGATCAAAAACACACACTGAAGATGATAGTATTTTGAAATGACCACAAGATGGCAGCAGATAAACAAAAATCATTAAACTAGTGCCTTGCATTTCTTGTTATGTGCATTTTCCTAACAGCTACCTTGGAAATTACTGAGTTAAACTTGACATGCACTGCACAGTTTAATGTAGTTACATATGCATGTATTACCAGGTAGTTGTGGACAACCAGACAGTAACCGTGAATTCTTCATTTTACAAAACATGCATGTAATAACTACAGTCTGCATTTTAGGTTGAAGTAACTGCTTAAATTTGTTCTGAAAACTGTACCAGTGAATAGCTAATGATTTATTGCACTTCACTCTCTAAAATCATTTTTTTGTTCTATCGTGTTTTTCAGTTCCTTTGCACTGCTCTTAAAAGGAAATCATGCTGAGCGTGAAAGCAATGTGTTGTTTATTTTTTGAAGCTGTTCTCTTACAACAGTACTGACTCTATCATTATTCTATTTATGTACTATAACTTATTTAGTGTTCCTCTGGAGTATATCACCTTTTGGATAAATATGACATATTTAAATGTTCTGCGTTGTACTTAAAGGTGCAAAGATTCTTCATAGTGATATGAAAAATTTCAGATTCTCAGTTTAAAAAATTGTATTTTATATTTATAATGGCAGATTGCTGCAAATACAGCAATATAGCAAGGAATATTACGCTTTAATTAGCAGTGTCAGTGGCACAACAGGTAGCACACCCACTTTGGTGCAGAAGGTTGTGGGTTCTATTTTCACATCAGCTAGATCAAGTGCTGACACTGCAGTATAGCAGAACTGGGGTACTTCACTTCAGTGTGTGCCATCCTTCAGATAAGACACTAAACTGAGGCCCATCTGCTAAAGTTGGGGGTAGCGTAGGTGGATGTAAAAGATACCCCTGCAGCTATCAAAAAGAGTAGGGGTCCTTTATTTATATACAAAAAAATCTTATTTACAAAATATTTGCATAGTTATAAATATTTACATATGTACAAATATATAAATATACAAATCTCTTTACACATATTCAGAATTTTATTTAAAATCACGTTAAATTTTCATCCCTATTACGTCACCACTCCTTATTCCATAACCACCATCTGATTTTACCTAATATTGTTGCTAAAATCCATTTACCATTAAATATAATTTAATTTATTCTTTCATTCAGTATAACCCACATATCATAAAATAACTTTTGTCCATTCTTTTAGCATATTCTTTACTTCTATTCTTATAATATCCATATATAATCATATCCATGTTTATTTTATCCGCCTCTTTTTATATCTTCTAAAATTTTCTTTATGTAGTTTTCCCCTTAACTTTGTTACTCTTTACATTTCAAAAACACATATCCTGTAGTTTCTTTTTCTTCTTGACAATGTAACTATATTATATTACTTTTCTTTATATGGCATATTTCCTTTTACTGGCAGTTTATCTATTACCTGCCTCCATAAAAGCCTTGGCATTCTACATTTTGATTACACCATTTGCTTCTTATATAGTTTTAATTTTTTCATATGTTAGATTTCCCCATGGTTTTACATAGTAATGTTTTATCATTAAATTCTTATACCATACTTTTCTTTTTCTATATCATCAATTTTTAGTTTCTACAAAAACATTTTTTTTCTTGGTAACATTTTATTTCTTCATTTATATACTCTTTTTCTCTTTTACTCTTTTTACCATACTAAAAAATGTATCATACTTATATCAATTCAGTTTTATTACTAATCTCTCATGTTTTAATTAATCCACGTTAATACTTTGTAAAAATTTAATGAAACACCTAAACCACCTCCTTTATTTATGTACAAAACTCCTATTTTTACTAGGTTTAATCTAGAACCCCCATATAAATTAAAAAAAATATATCTGCAATAATTCCTTTTCAAATACTGCTGGCAACATAAATACATTTGCTAACTGTGCTATGTTTGCCATTAGTACTAAATTTATCAAATAAGCCTATTTCTGAATGATAATTTATATGTTCTCCACAAAAGATGTTTTGCTTTATTTTTTCTAATGTTGTTTTTTTTTCATTGAACTCTTAATTACATCGTTATTCCCAAATGTTATACCAAACACAGAAATTTCACTCATTGTAAAATATATACCCCAATATTTACTGTATCACCTAAACCTTTATTTTTTTTCTTTATTTAAGACCATCTCTATCATTTCCAGATACTCCTTTTGCAAATACTCTACTGGGCCTTTTTTAGTGAATCCAACAGGAGTGATACAGACAGGGAAGTGGCAGGCAAGTGTGAACAACAAAGGGAAGGGAAAGGCAAGAACTGGAAATAACATTATATTATGGGTTTGACATTTTAAACCTAACTGATGAACTTTTGTCACCTGAATTTATTTCGGTTCTTACAAAAGGTTTCAGTTTTATCCCTAGCAATTCAGTTAACATTCCAAGACTTACTGTAGACATTAAGTTGTATGTTAGGAAACTCATCTTGAGTTTTGTGATGGCACAGATACCCTGTATTGTGAGAAAAGGAGAATTGTTGAGAAAGAGAAGCACTTTTAACCCTCCTTTAAAAAATACTCTTCAAGTTTTCTCCAGTCTTTGTAAAAATGGCTTCAGGAACCACTTCTGAAGGCCACAAGTGAGAGACAGTTTGACTATACCAGAAAGAGAGGCTTTACAAGATTTTATTGGAAGGAATGATTTGTGACTAATGAGGGCAGAGGAAGTATGCTTATGATTATGACTACTGCAGATTATTAGCAAGCCGTCATGGAATTGTTGAGTGATGAGAGAAATTATGTTTGATTTATTTAACATTTGTTAACCAGGAAAGTCCAACTTGGAATGAAGCCAATTTTCAGCAGATGCCCGGGGAGGTACACTCCAGATGCATGTCTTTGTAACATGGGAGTAAATTGGAACACCTGGAGGAAACCCACACAAATGCAGGGAGGAAATGCAGACTTCACACAGAAGGCACTCCAGCTGAGAATCAAACTGGAGAACTTCTTGCTGTGAGGTGAAAATGCTACCGCTGCACCACTGCACCATCCATATATGTCGAAGTGTCTGACATTGTGATTAAAGAGACCTATCACAACATAGATTGGACACTTTTAGACTTATTCACTCAAGGAAATGTAGATCAGACCACTTATAATTTTTTTACAAGTTGATCATCCAAACATGGCTTCCCTTTTTGTGATTCCTAAGGTTCACAAAGATTGGGTTAAGCCTCCTTTTAGACCAATAGTCTCTGCACCTTTTTCCAAGACTGAATCTTTTTCCATCTGGTTGGATCAGCAGTTGAATCCCATTGTCCAAACATGTAGATTATATTTGCGTGATTCTTGGCACTTGCTGGAATTGTTTAGGGAGCATGTGCAGATCAATGGGGAATTATATTTTGCCTCTCTAAATTTCATATCTTTGTATACAGTCATTAACCAGGAAACTGGCATTGATTTTTGAGGAAATATTTAGTCAACAATTCTAACTTTGATGGTGACAAAGTCAATACCATATGTGAGTTAATAGAGCTGGTGTTAGACAACAGTTTTTCCTGCTTTTAAGAAATACTTCAAGCAAAAGACAGTTGTGGCAATGGGGGCAAGGGTAGACCCGGCTTTTGCCAACATTGTCATGTCCACTTGGGAACAAAAATTTTTTGGAAAAACATGAACTATCTGGTAAGATTTTGTTTTATAGAAGATTTACTGACAACTTGATTTTTTTATGGAAAAGAGGTAGAGAAGAATTTTGGAGATTTATAAACTATTTGAATAAAAACACTCTTTCTTTAAGATTTACTGTAGGAGGGTTTGGAGATTGTCTGAATTACTTAGATATTTAGCTGCCATTTTCTGTCCACACTGGTGATTTTGTCAGCAAATCTATCCAGCTCATTTAATTAAATCTCCTTTTCCAACTCATTATCTTTTTCTGTTAACTTTTTTACTTTCCATGTTTTTTCACTACCTCCTTTTTTCTTTAAACATTTCTTCTACATATTGTAGTACACTATTCATAATATTTTCCTGAGTTTTCTCTATTACTCCTTTTACATTTTTATTTCTCTCATTACACTATCATCTTCATTCACTAATCTGCTTAAATAACTCAGTACTTCTCTTTTTCCTTGTAGAAAAATATTTGCTTATATAACAATTCTTGTACTTTTTCTTGATTTCTTTCATATAATGCTTTTTCTTTGTCAAAACACTTTCTATCATTATGTTCTAAATCTTCTAATGCATAATTTTATTTTATTTTATATTTTTCTTTCTCTACTTTTCTCATATCATATTGCTACTGTAAAAAGCATTTTATATTGTTCCTTAAATATCCACCATTCAGACCACATTTTATAAATATGATCTTTCAGTAACAGTATTACTAATCTCTTTCCTTCTTCATTCCATGCTTTTGCATTTATCCTTTTTATTCCTTTGCCTATTTTTATATATTCATTGTTTTCTTTTATCTCTAGCCATATTGCAAGATGATCAGAAAATCCTGTTTCACCTACCTCCTCTTCTCATTAACTTTCTGATACTATACAATGATCTATTTCACTTCTATATATACCCCTTTTGTAAGTCCGTGAATTTTTGTCCATAGTTTTAACTTATCACATTTTATTACCTCTAACATTTTTCTTATGTCATTTCCTTTATTTTCACATTTGCCTCTTAAATCACAATTAAAGTCTGCTGTTATTACAATATTCATATTTATCACTACATAGTCTAAAATCTGATGAAATAAGCTTTCCATTTCTTTACAGTTCGTATAAGCATATAATGCTATAATTATATATATTTGTTCTTTCCATTTTAAATCTACAATGGTTAATATTAATAAATAAATAATATTCCCATTTTTGCTAAAGTCACATCTAATATCTTTATTGTATTTCTAGAGAATATGGCTATTCCAGAACATTTCTCATTTTCCAAATTTTAGATGATCTTTTCTCCCCATAGTTTCCCTGTTTGTAATCCTTCTTCAGTTGTTAAAAATCTTGTGTCTTCTAATATAATTACATCTACAATCCAAACTTTTTACTCTTCTTACTATATTCTTAATACTATTTTAATTTACAGAAACCACTCTAAAATTTTAATTTTGTCTTTTTCTTAGATTCATGGTTTTAAAGGTTCATAGCTAATTACTTGGCTAGGTTTCTTAATAAGCCATTCTAACCTTAAACAATATCCTTCTTAAAGGTGAGACTCAAACACTGTATCCTATATCTGTGAGTCAAACACCTTAACTATTATATCAAGCCCCAGTCTTTAGCTGCATATTTTCTTTTCATCCATTTCTTTCTTTTTTTCTTTTGTACTTATCCTTTTAAATTTTTCATTTTCTGTCTTTTACCCTTTTACAAACTGAATTCTTTATTTTTCCTTTTACTACTTCCCAGTTTATATATTCTTCATCACTTATTTCAGAGCCTTCATCTACATCCTCTATTATTTTTTCATCTAATTTTCTTCTATTTTTACTACTTCTAAAATGCCTTCTCTTTATTCATTTTCTATGCTTTCCTTTTCTTTACTGTTATTTTTATTTTTGCAAACCATCCAAAAATGTCCAATTTTTATTACATTTATAACATTTCAATTCAGTTTTTTGCATCATGTCCCATTTGTCCTCCCCCCCCCAAAAAAAACATATTTTGGGTTGTCCCCAGTATTTTACAACAGTCGTATTCCCATGCTTGGTTTATGTATATTTTTTCTGTTTCTGTTTTTAACACAATATTACAATTCTAGCCACCAGTCCGTAAACCCCTTTTGTGAAACTTTTACAATGACCAGTTCTTCTTTACATAAAGCTTTCCAACAGACTTTCAAAGCCTCTATTTCTACCTCTGTTCAAAACTGTACATGAATCTTCTTTTTGTTTCTCTATTAAATGCTTTTATCACATAAAGATTCCATGCGTTTCAGTCTTTATTTTTTTCTTATTTTCCAAGAAAGTTTTCCATTGATAAACAGTCTCAAATATAATGTCAAAAAATCTGTTTATTAATAAGAGTAAATGCTATTAGCTCATGTGGTTTTACACTTAAAGGAGCCATTGCCCCACACTTCATACCTGTCCATTTCTTTGTCTTCTTTACTTTGAATCTTACCATCTACTTCCGTTTTTCATTTTCTTCTCCCTTTTCTTCTGCTATTCCACTTTTCCATTCTTGTATTTCTCTGCATACGGTTTCTTTTCCATCTCATACCCTCTTCTTCTGGATTGTCTCTGCACCCTCCTTTTGTATTTTCTCAGTAATGTCTCCCCAGGAAACATCTCTTTCATTTTCTGGTTCACTCTGCACCACCATTTCTTTAAGTGAATCATCCCACAACCCTCCTGACTGAAAAGGTTGTAATTATACATCTATCTTTTGCTGACTCATCTCCATCAAACAGGTTTTTTGGAAACATGTTCACAGAATCCTGCACGCATTCTCTAGTCTTGATATATGCTTTCTCTTTCATCTCTTTCACTACTCCATCATCTCCTTCTCTATATATTTGCTTCCCTGTGTCTCCGAGTCATCTGTGCCCCTGGAATGGAATCAGGAAGTTTTCCCCCCAAAATGATACCCACTCACAGTAATGAAGAGTAGGGGAAGTTCCCTGATGCCTAGCCAAATTTCTCCTAGTAGTATAAATACCAACTCAGGCCTCCCCTGAAAAGAGGTTGCTATCCTAATGGGACTAGCCTGGTCAACAAAGGATAAGTAAATAATTTTCTTTTATCTTATTTGTTTAGGGGTAAGCCAGCTAGCTTGTCCTGTCTGACTCTTTTCCTTCCATGACCTAATTTACAGTGACAAACTCAAGATATGTCTATATGTCTGTGTGTGTGTGTGTGTGTGTGTGTGTGTGTGTGTGTGCATATATATATATATATATATATATATATATATATATATATATATATATATATATGTGTGTGTGTATGTGTGTGTGTGTGTGGGTCTACTTTAAACTATCGAAAGACCACTTACTCGAATCCTGGTTCATTGAGATGAATTCAGTGAATTTCCACATCATCGAATGGTTACATCATCAAAAAGATGTCTGGGAAAGGAACTACTTAGCCACCATGTAGGTATTTGCCATTTTCCCCATTATGGTGCAATCTTGGAAACGGTATATTTAGTTAGGGGGCGTACGGGGCAAAGCTCCCCATTTTGGAGGCTTTTTCACTTCATTATGTTTGTTTTATCCTAGTGCCCAAGTGGTTCTTTTCCCAGTGAAAGCTTTCATTGGTTTACAGTTTCACGGATATGTGGTTTTTCTAATTTCATCTCAGTGAACTGGGATTTGACAAAGTGGTCTTTCAATACTTTGGGAAAAAGCCTTAAAAACATAGGGAGCACACAGACCAAACAAATAGGGGGCAGAAGTCAGAAATAAACAGTAGTTCCTATCACTGTGTTATAAATAGCTTATTAGCTTAATCTTTAGGCAATGCTGCTCCACAGCAAACAAGTTAGTAAAGCAGAAGAACAAAGCAGACATATGGAAATAATAGTGAGATGTTAACTTCCGTGGGTACATTCACTTGGAATAGGCTTAGCTAAGGCATCTGAAACAGCTGTGTGCGATGATAAGTTGCTAGAGTACAATGTATCTGAGAACTCTCGTTTAAAGTATACTCACTTTTCATGAATGCATGAAAAAAGTTGAAAAATAGAAGGCATTTTGCTGGGTATTTCTGGATATCTTTCTGGATTTCATTAACATATGTATAGTGCCTTTGTCAATGAAAGGTAACCCTGGATGGACAAGACAAGATTCAACTCATTTTTTTTTCTTCTCAGCAGGCACACTTGATATGTTATGCTACTGTGCCAGAAAGGTTTGCCTAGCTAATGGTAAAAAGGCAAAATGCTAAACGATGTGGGCAATATTTGTCCATTCAGAAGCTTCTGAATACTATAACAATGTTGCATAAGGACTGAAAGGAAGAAGATATATCCATGATATGATATGTATGAAAATCTGGTTTCAGACGACTCTGATATATCTGGAATGAGATACAATTTTTTTCTAATACATTCCGATTTTAATAACCTTTGACTGAAACTGAAACACATTGATTTCAAGATAAACTAGCTGTATCCTACCTGGAGCAACTATAAAGGCAGTTCAACATCACTGTTTGCTACAACCAGTGGTGGCTGTCCAGGCTGCAAGGTGTTAGTGGAGCGTGATCAGCTGATATTGCATTTACCATCATTGCTGAAGTACTTCATGTGTTGTATATTAACTACCAACTACTTTAGTTTTTTTTTTTTTTGGGGGGGGGGGGGCTCAACTCAGACAGAGGTCTTTTCTAAGCCTAACCATGCTTCCCAGTAAAATTTGGTAGATATTGGTTTCCAGGGGTTTTCTGGGGGTATATACATTTGGGCATGGTGGCTAAAAATATAAAAGCTTCCTCTCTCTCTAAAAGAGACATGGGTGCCATATCAGGGGTATATTTACAGTTCCCCATCCAATGATCCAAGTATCACTTGAATAAGTATAGGAATAAATGCTGCTTCACATGGATGAGTTGTCTGTTCCAGAGAAGGGGAAGCCTCTGAGACACATACTTGTCCCTTCAGCTACTTATGCTAAAGATAATGTTTAGGTCCCTGGAACAGTTGTTCCTGGTGATATTTTGTTTTATGGGTGTGCAACAGGTCCATTAGGGCTGGATGGGAGAATGCTTTGCTGGCCAGTCGTAGGTGAACTCTCAGCAGCCTGTAGGAGACTGAATATAAGGACAAGGCTTTGAGGCAGTTTGCATAGGACTTGTTTTCTACACAATGTATTCTTTTTATGAGGAATCTCCAAGGTCACTCCAGTTGCTGCATATGCCTGGCCAGGTACATACCAAAGACGGCCTTGTACTCACGGACTGATCTTATGATAGTAAGTATAATGGCATGATGACAAGTTTGGATCTAAATGCCATACCCTAAGTTGTGCAACACAGGATGATTTCCTCACTCCTACAGACACATGATGGTTAATACCAAATCACTGTCTATGTGCTTCCCATATCTCTGACTAAACAGTCAGTTCTTTGGGGTGTATTATCAATGTAGTTGTTTGCTGGCATCTTTCCAAAAAGATACTGTGATGCAATTTTTGGCACTGAGTTTTAGACCATGACTCTGGCTTGAGTTATTAGTATGGTTAGGCTTTCTTGGTGGATATTTGTGTTTTTGGGGGGATTCACTGACGGCATCCAATTTGCACTCATCTGCAAACTTAGCCAGAGGCTCTTGATGTTAGCTCGGACCTCAGACAAGTAGAAGCCATACAGGAGCAGCCCTAACACTGAACACTGAGACACCCACTAGTAATTGGCCTTTCTGTGGAGGAAGACTCCCCTATTCTAACTTTTTCAGTTCTGTCAGTAAGCCAGCTAGCTATCCAGCAGGTGTTGTAGGGGATTCTACATAGTTTAGTGAGCTTTTCTACAATGCTCAAGTAGGGTATTGTGTAAAATGCCTTGGTCCAGTTGAAATAGACAGTGTACACAATTTTGCCATCATCCATTGCTTTGGTGACCTCCTCAAAGAAGTCCATGAGGGTGAATAGGGAAGACCTATCCTTGACAAACCTGATTTGGCCCATTATTTGAAGTTTACCTATGTCATTTAGGATTTCCATGAGTATTAGCTCTATAACTTTAAACAGAATCCACAGGTGCCACCGAGGATCGAATACCAGCAGTTTTCTTTGAAAACACAGCTTTAATAAAAATGAACAAAAACCACATACACTCCAGGCATTAACGTCTCCTATCTACTACGTTTTCGTTTGCAAGTATGCGGATAGACGTATGATCCATTCCTTTTATACTTCCTCTACTTGGTGAATTGAGTTAATTACCCAATAAAATAAGAATGTGAATTGGCAATTAATACAGAATGCAGTAAATATAAAGTGACTGTGTGCATATACAACCTTCTCTGAATGAGAAGTACATATACCACCATTAACAACCATGTTACCCGAATACTTCTGTCTAAAAATTCATGTTTTATGTTAAATCTTTCATAAATTAATATAAAATCATATAAAATCATGTACTTTAAAACTTTTAAGCCTTATTTAAAACGATTGCATGTAAAGTATAGAAAATGGTCTTAAACCTCCCTCTATTCTATTAATAACAGTCTGAACTCTGAACATAAAATTGCATTGTGAATTGGCATTGACATCGGTGTACAAATAAATACAATCATACTAAAATTATGTTTAAAACTGTTTCCATCATAACATTTCTAAAATGTTTTTGTATGAATACACATATAAATACATAATATAAAAGTTATTATAAAAGTTAAAAAGTCATGTACATATTACAAAAATCAAACCAAACATTTTGTTCTGTTTCAAACCATTATTACAACTTCGCCGCCCTTAATTTAAGCACAGGGTAATTGAAATGTGGTCTTTAAGTCTAGGAAATTTGTTTGCTTGGAGGGTGATCTGCCACCATAACTCATATTCTATGGTTTCTTCCTATAGACCACCCTTTCCATCCATTTTTACCTGTTCAATGACAATAAAACTTGTAATAAGCTTCATTGCATTTTTGTTTATGCTTAAATAGGGCGTTAGTGTCTTTGTGAATCTGGATTTCATACATATGTTCATATATTCTTCTTCGAAGTTTACACTCTGTCTTGCCAATATAAAATGCTTGGCAAACCTGACATATACCTAGATAGACCAAGCCACTGGAATCACAGTTGCTATATTCCTTACTCATAATAGTTATGTTCCTACTTCCCAAAAATATACTTTCCTTATTTATTATATGGCTACATTGGGAGCAGTGGTCACACTTAAAGGTTCCTTTCCTTTTCTTTGTTGCACTATTCTGTCTCATTTCTTTCTCTAGTAAATTTTTCAGACTCAATGAATTTCTAAAAACTTGCAAACGAAAACGTAGTAGATAGGAGACGTTAATGCCTGGAGTGTATGTGTTTTTTGTTCATTTTTATTAAAGCTGTGTTTTTAATGAAAACTGCTGGTATTTGATCCTTGGTGGTACCTGTAGATTCTGTTTGAAGAGAACGTTGGTGCCTTGGTGAATATTTTACTTTATTTTGGTTTATAAGCTCTATAATTTTGCAAATCAGGCTGGTCAGGCTGATGGGTCAATAATTCCCCAGGTCAGTGGTTTGCCCACCCATGTGCAATGGAATAATTGCTGCAGTCCTCTATTTGTTAGGCATGGACTCTGTTTGGAGGCTGTAGTTAAAAAGTATTTCTAGTCATACTGACTGCACATGTTTCATGCTATTAAGGAGGCATCATGGGATATTATCAGGACCTATTGATGCAGTGTTCTTGGCTGTGGAGAGTGCCTTGGGCATCTGCTCTCTTGTGACAGTTGAGAGAGTTATGGATGTGGGTATTTCCTGAAAGACATCTGGTAGGGAAAGGGGAATAAAACTGGAGCTAAATTTATCAGCCAGGAGGTTTGCTATATCTTCTGGCTCTGTATATGTGGCATCATTTACAATTAGTTAGGTACATAGCTGTGTACTGCCTTTGAGGTTATGGACCTAGATGAAGAAAGCTTTGTGATGGTCCTTGGCCTGGGAGGTTAATTTTACCTCAGATTTGATTTAGTGGACTTTATTATCCCCCTGAGTTGCTTGTTTAAGGCAATGATTTTTTTTTACCTTGCTGGGTACTGCACCTCCTAATTTTTGCCATGAATTCCTTCCTTTTGTTATACAACCTGTCGATGTTGAGATTCCACCAGTGTAGCCTGCTTTTTAGTTGATCCTGTGCTTAATCCAGGTAGGTACAATTGACTCTATGGAGCTGATAATAAAATTATACTAGGTTTCTGTGAAAAATTATGCATAGGCAGAGGGACTCTCAGTGTTTGGGGGAACTTGAAATTTTTCCAAGGTGTCACTTAGTAGAAGGAATTTTGCCTTCCAAAAATTCCTAAAAGTTCCAGGGTAAGTCAATGTCCCTGGTTTTACTTTTACTTCAAAGGAGGCAGCTTTATGGTCTGTTCTGACTAGCAAGAACATTACAGTAGAGAGTGTGCAATATTCAACCATGTTTGTGAAAATAAGGTCAAGATAAGGTCAAGGATGTTTGCTCCTCCACTGGGATTAAAGTCCAGGAATCTTTGGGCCTGTATGTTAGGAGTCACATATGGCTCCCAATTTAAATTAGGGTAGCTAAAGTCACCCCAAGAGCATGGTGTTAGGCTGACTGGGGAGCATTTCCAGTACATTTAAGTATGTGTTATGGTTTTCCTGGGTCATAGAGGAAGACCTATAGCTTGCAAGGATATGGCATATGACTTTCCCTAAGGTAATCTAGACATGGAGAAGCTAAAGAGTGTCATATTGATAAACCAGCCTTGAGGTGTGTTTGTTTTAATGTAAATAGATATATATATATATATAACTTTTGTCTCATCCTGTGCAGTAGCTGGTTTAAATGTGTGGAAGGCTTTGTAGCCCAGCACTGCTGTGTTGCCATCCATGGCTTTAAACTATGTCTCAGTGATTGCATTGATGTCTGCATTCCTAGGGGTGAATAAAGCTTATGGAGAGTGGAATTTCTTCTTTAGACTAGTAGAGCTGAGTAGTAACACCTTCAGATTTTCCTGATCTGGTATAGCTCTGCAGGTAGGTTTATCAGGCTGGCAATGCCTTAAAAAAAGGCAGTAAAGGGTGGACGGGGTTTAGCCTATATTCAAAATCCCAAAGGTGACAGGCCTGTAGACCATATCCTACCAGGCTGATAAATATTGCACTCCCTTTAAATGACACCATACTCAAAGTCAATTGTTAAAATCAAGTATTTCTTTTCATCTTCTTCTTCTTCTTTCGGCTTTTCCCAGTTAGGGGCCGCCACAGCAGATCATCTGTCCGCCCATGATTGGCAGTGGAGTTTTACGGTGTCGAGTTGCCAGCCCGGCGCCCAACCTTCCACAGAAGGCACACACAAGCACAAACTCACACTTAGGGCCAATTTAGAGTGTCCAATCTACCTACTGCATGTCTTTGGGATGTGGGAGGAAACCAGAGCACCCAGAGGAAACCCACGCAACCACAGGGAGGACATGCAGACTCCGCACAGAAGACACCTCAGCCGAGAATCGGACCGGAGAACCTCTTGCTGTGATGCGGCAATGCTAACCGCTGCACCACCGTGGCCACCCTAAAGCTGAGCAGTAACACCTTCAGATTTTCCTGATCTGGTATAGCTCTGTAGGTAGGTTTATCAGGCTGGCAATGCCTTAAAAGAAAGGCAGTAAAGGGTGGACAGGGTTTAGCCTATATTCAAAATCCCAAAGGTGACAGGCCTGTAGACCATATCCTACCAGGCTGATAAATATTGCACTCCCTTTAAATGACACCATACTCAAAGTCAATTGTTAAAATCAAGTATTTCAGTTTATATTGTGGCATAATCTGTGGCGATGGTAGAATGCTGCTCAGTCCTAGGCTTATACCGGCCTGGTGCACATACTCTTGAGAGCTCTGTCATGCCTCTATTTGTGTAGATCAAACAATTATTCCAGATAAAATCACCTAGCAGGTCTAGGAGACTCTCTCCGATACCGTCCCTGTGGGAGAAATAAAGGTGCCTTGTTGAAGTTTCAAGTAGTTTATTCAGTTAAATAGGTAGATGGATGAGTGTTCTTGTTCTAATACATTACATTGCATTCAACACGTCAGTTATTTAAAGGCAGTTACATACAATGCTGGGAGGGTCCAAGGGTGCTGACTGGATACATACCTACAGAAAGAGCATGTTCTAGAAGGTGAACAATATGAAGTTCCATTAGATGTTCTCATTTAATTATGGGGACTACATTCTTTATTTTATTTTTATTTATTTATTTATTTTAACACTATGAAGTTCCAGTAGATATTCTCATTTAATTATGGGGACTACATTCTGATTGAAATATATTGAAATACTGTGATAAGTTCTTATTTCTTCAGTAACTAAATTTGCATGTCAAGCATAATATCAATGACAGAGTATTATCTGACAAAAGTATCAACTGATGCTTGTTAATGATAATGATCAGCCCTGTAAGATTTCATACCATGGGTGGCTACCACTCTAATATAGGGGTGCCCAGTAGAAATCCAACTTCTGTATGATAAGTAATTATTACCACAGCAAATAATGGTTGTGGAGTAGTTATTTGGGATAGACAACATTACCTTAAACAAGTTATCTGGCAATTAACTTACCTGTTCTTCTACTTGAAGCTACTCATAAACTCTACACCTGAATTTAAGAAGCAAACTGATGATTTCTTAAAATATAACGTTGAAAAGAGTATTATTTATGAGGGTTTAAAAGTTGATTTAATAGTGCAGGATCCTGCACCACAGACTTTTTAGATTCTACCAATGACCCATGTTAATTGTCTACCTGGACAACTGATAGTATTGAGTTGTAGTTCTTTAACAAAACCCATCTCTTACTTTCTTGAAAAATTACATCACAACTGAATTTATGAATCTAGTATCTCATGTATATATAGAACAATAAATTTTTTTATATATTTTTGATGGGTCTACTTCACATGGTCGACAGTTCATTTGACCGACTTTTATTTGGTCGACAATTCATTTGATCGACAAGCAGTTTTATGTGGGGGGGCTTCGCCCCCACCCCCCCTAACTATATATATATATATATATCAACTCCAGGGTCGCACAACATTGGGGAGGGGGGCAAATCTGCCTGTCGACCAAATAAATGTCGATCAAATGAACTGTCGACCATGTGAAGGGGACCCATTTTTGATGTACCTTTTTATACGCATCTATCCACATGAGAGTGGACTAAGGGCTAATAAATATTGGCTTGAGCATATTGACCTATTGGAATTTTAAGACTTTTTTAATTCAACTCACAGGGAGGGTTTTATGTTGAAATGTCTTGTTATAACAAAAATGCTTTTTTGCAAATAAAGGATACAGTGATGGGTACAGCTTTTGCATCCATCAATGTAGACATTTTGTGGAGTATTTTGAGGCCATGTATGTGTACAATGCTGATAATTTATTACTACAATTATGTATTATGGAATAGATATCTAGCTGAGTGTGGTATATTATGATAGGGCACATATCAGCAACGTCTCTTAGAACACATTCTTGCTGAGAGATAGCTTCCATCCACCATAAAAAATATACCAAAATCACAATTTATGAGCCTTGCTAGGATTTGGAGTTCTGGGATGGATTGTCCTCACCAGATTTAATGTACAGATTTAAACATAGAGGCTAACATGAGAAAGACTTTTTGAGTACTTTGACACCTACTGATAATGTACCCGCATCTGCTTTGTTAATATACAGAAACTGGATTTTGACTGGGCACCCCTATATCAGAGTGGTTATCATCTATGGTACTACCTCTTTCAGGTTTATCAATATTATTAACAAGCTTTGGCTCATATTTTTGTCAGATAATATTCTCTTACTGATATTACTCTTGACATGCAAAGTTAATTATAGAAGAAATAAACATTTATCATAATATTTCAATATATTTAAATCAAAATGTAGTCCACATGGTTATATGAGAGCATCTACTGGTACTCCAGGTTATTTACCTTGTGGTATATGCTTCTTTTGTAGGTATATATGGGAAACTGATTCATTTTCTGCTAAAAACAGCAGGGGTATATTTAATAATCTACCCCTAATTATGTGTTAGACCACCAGGGTGATTTATTTGGTTATTTGTTTTTGTAGTGCATTTTATAAAGGGCATGCAGCATGAACATTTAGGGAAAGGATAGCTCCTCATCTCAGTAATATCTGTTGTAAGAAAGGAAGAAGGGTACTTTATAAGCATTCACTGGAACACCTGTGTTGATAAGGTACATTGTAATAATTATGTGAATAGTATCTATTAGTATATGTGATAGGAAAGAACAAATGTGAATTATCTTTGATATAGCCCTATTTTCACCTGATTTGAACAGACATCTATAAAGTTTAAATTACAATCAACATTTGAGTTAAGTATTTTTTTCCATTTGGTTAATTAAATATATCTGATGATCTGAAAATCTGGATGTGTTTAATGGATTGAGTAATAATTTATTATTGAAAATCTGGATTTGTTTAACAGATTCAGTAATAATTTATTATTAATGTTTATACCTTTAAATATTTTCTGTTGTCTCTTGATGTCATGAAGCACGTGAATTATTTACTTATATAATATGTGATTTGATTTGGTTTTCTTAGCACTGATTAAGCTGTGGTTAGCAGAAAAACAGGCACATCACTGTAAAATATAGGATCGATTCCCAGCCTCTTGGTACTGTTCTTTCTGTTATTTTTGTGAATCAGGCTTTACTTGCTTCTTGGAGTATGTTTTTTATATCCTTTATGATCAAGCCTAGAGTGGGGGGGGGGGTTGATTGGGCAAGATCTGTCTTCTGTGTACAGTCTGTCCAAAATCACCCAAATACCCTATCTCAAAATGCTTTCTGCAACACCAAAAGCAATAAGTACACTAAAAATGAAATAAGGTAAAAGTAAAAGACAGCACACTTTAACTTGAATAAGCAATATTATTTCACTGCCCCCCAACAAAAATTGTAAAGGGTAAACCTACTTAAAGATATATTCTCTACACTCACAAAACAGCGTACAACTAAATACAATACAAAATAACATTTTAGCATTACATATTCATAAATTTTCATTGTATCACTTCAGAAAGTCAGAAAGTCATGTGTTGAATCAGTACACAAAAGTAAAAAAAAAAACAGATTTAAAGCTATGTAAGCCAGTATTACTTCAATCACCCTCAAAAGAAAGCTATAAAGGACATGGCTACTGAAGGACATATTCCTTATACTAAACAGATACATGTAATTATATACAGTAAAAAAATAGCATTTGAACATTAAATATAGATAAATGCTCATCGTATCTTTGCAGAAAGTTGTACATTGCATCAGTAGACAGACCTAACTGAAACTGGACACTAAAGTCATACAATTCTAACAGCAGTGGTTCAAACATTGGATAGTTGCCTTTGATACCTAAAATGCTCAGAAAGCCATGGGGTATTTAGCCACTTACTGTGCTTGGTCTAATTTTTAAAGAAGTGAAGCTACAGTATTGCATTAGGTGGGCATTGTGTTTTCAAAGTGCTGTTCATTAAATTACTGTTCAGACTGAGATTCCCATCTACCCTAGCTGAGGATAGCTTAAGTGAATGTTAAAGATCCTGTTGAACAAAGCAGAAAAATGTTCTACAGTATCCTGGCAAATTACCACAACTTGTGTAAGTGCTACCTTGTGTCAGCATTGGAAATGGGACACATGCCTACTACAACTTACCCAGCCAAATATGTAAATAAAAATAAATAAATAAACAAAAGGAAATCAAAGCCACCATGATAAAGCTACTTAAAGCACTTTCATTCACCACACAAACACTAAAAAAGTAGCAGTAGCTGCTTCAAAAAATAAAGAATTAAAATAACACACTTTTAAAGATGTACAAATCACACTTTTTATAAGCCGCACACAGACCACTCAAATGCAGAAAATTACTCTGTTATATCTGTGTATTCTTTTGAAGAATCTAAACAATCAAGATGGTCAAATGATTTGGCGTACACAGAAACAGACAGGCACATATGCACGCGTACACACACACACACACACGCGCACACACACACACACACACACACACACACACACACACACACACACACACACATGCACACATGCACACACTCTGAACTGCTTATTGGTTAGAGCTTTATCGAAGAGTGATATTATCCTGGCCATGTGAGCATTATTCTTTTTATCTGAAACGCTTTTATAGGAGAGAAAACGTATGCTCATACTGCTTTGAGTGGCATCCCTCCTTGATATTAAGATGATGCATACCTTCTGTGATATATTCAGTTATTTACAGCTTCTTACAGTATATCAAATGCTGTAGCCTAACGCTACCTACTTCAGTACATGATTGCTGTAGAATGATATAAACACTGCCCATATTTCAGCTATGTATAGTTATGGTCTAAACAATTTTTAACTGTGGTACGGTAAAACTTTCTCCAGAAGATTGCTTGATTTGGCACAGTTATTGTTTTTGTTATTTTTGTGATGGTTAGGGGCCATGGTCTTTTACTACACAACATCAAATAATATGTGATGTACAAGGGCTATAGTCTCATGATTCACACTACTAACTGCTAAATGATATGCAAAGTGTGACTGGTCTTAATACCATACAACAAATGCACTCTGCTGCCTCAAGCTATGATGAACACCTGGCACATCCAAAGAAGCTTTACAATGAACAGCTCCAGAGCAGAAGTATAATTGCTGTCTTCTCATGAATTCAAAAAACTTGTTCTGAGACCAGTGCCTTCTAGTACTGTGCTACCAAACAATCAAAATTGCCAAAACCATTTCACACACACACACACACACACACACACACACACACACACACACACACACACACACACACACACACACACACACACACACACACACACACACACACACACACACACACACACACACACACACTATTGATGCCTTTCTAGGTCTTTCCTGTCTTTACTTTAATGCTGCAGCCATTTAGACAAATATGGCATACCAAGTAGATAGGTATACTGATTTAGTGGCTAAAATAGTCACTCCTCAAAAGCTGGATGCCAACAGCTAATAAATAATTCAGCAATATTATGTTAATATCCTTAAGTGCTAGTAAATAAATAACCCGCAACAAACTTCTCTAATTTAATAAAAATACTTGTCATAATAGAAGTTAGGCAAAAAGTTTGGAGAAAAACAAATTTACAAACTAGTATATGATTGGACAGAAAGCAATAACATAAAAGGTTTAAGTAGGTATATAGTATTGAATAACATTAACTGTGCTAAATAATCCTACTCCTACCATTAAATGTAGATCCCTTTAGTCTGAATCCTACTAATTTTCTATAATCATCATGAGATGCAAGTGGCACAGAAGCAAAATTCAAAAGTTTGAGTAGTTAAAGTTGGAAACAACAGGCTACATTCTGTTTCATTTGGTGTCCATCCTGACAGCCTTCTTCTGTTTGTAGGTTTGTTTAAAGTTCATCAAGTCCATAGTCTATACAAAGAGGAAAGTATAGTAGTTCTTGTTCTGCATTTCCTGCAGCTTAGTTTCAAAGTTAAACAGATCATTTTTTTCTACTTAAGCTGCTCACAGCACACAAAGTTACATTCCAAATATGACAGTTTTGCTTTTGGCAGCAGGAATGTATATGTATGCCTGAATAGAATTCCACTTTGACCTACTAAATTACAAATTTACTGATAGAAACAAAATACAACTTTCATGCAATTTACATCTTTGGTGTTATTTTACTGACATGAACAGTTTCAAATTTAATACAACTCTACACAGTCCTCTTCTTTGTAGACCACAAGAAAATTTTGTATACACCTGAAGAAATTTAATTTTGGTTGATGCTACTACATTCTTATAGTTATATCTTCCAGCTTGGAAGGTCTTCTGTATGTTTGACAACAGAGCAGAACCTCTTTGTGATTTTTTACCTGGAATCTCTTTGCCTTAATAGTTAACTTTGGTATTTTGTTGGCCTCTGGGTCCATGTGTGTACATGGTACTCTGAATGTTTGGTTCATCTTGGTTCAGTATTATGTCTCCAAACTGTTGCATCACTGATCACATTTTCCTAACCTGGGTAGGTGTTAGCTGCTGTGACAGCATTACCTCATTTACTAAGTGTCTGATCTAGTCATTTAAAGGAGGTCTACAACAAATTCATCATTTGTTTCCTCCTGCAACCCCCCTGCCCTGCAGGTACTGAATACCAATATTTCTCTATTATGAAACAATGTTATCATAATAACATGATGGAGTCTGTGATTCTGCCTCCTGCCTGGCAAGTCCACATCATAATTAACATTGCTTACATTCCTCACCGAAGTGAATGGTTCCTCCCACGTACTTGCTGTTTATTCTGCCGAAAGGGAATAAGTACCATCAACTTTTTCTGACAGTATACTCTCAGTCTCTTGCTGTCTAGCTGAATCAGATGTTGTGTTGCTTTTGTGCTTCTGCTAGGTACTTCTGTAACAATCTCATAAGCCCCACAGGCTTTGGCTTGAAATTCAGCATATTCTCCACAACAAACCCTTTATGGAATCACATTCACTATCTGACTCAACACAGATTCAGTCTAGGTACTCCCTAATAATGTGGCCATAAAGTAGCTCAAATGGTGAAAAAAGTATGGATTATTTAGGTACCTCTCAGTACACAAAAAGGTTATGAGGCAGGAATTTGTCCCATTCTCACTTATAGAGGTTCAGAAGTGCTCTTAGCATGGTAATAACAATAGAATTATACAACGACCCCCCATTAATATTCAAAAAACGTGCACATTGATTGGTCAGCATGCACGTTGTAAATCAGAGTTATAGTAATGGAAAAAGGTCCGGTCACCCGGACTTTTTCCATTACTATAACTCTTTTTTTTTTTTTTTTTTTTTAAAGCAACGGAGAACGCAAGATCTCCGTTGCTTCACACTGTCTCACTGTATTAAACTCATTTAACACAGCAAGACAGCATTAAAAAAAGCAACGGAGATTCTCTGTTGCTTTTTTTAATGCTGTCCCGCTATGTTAGATTCTCTGTTGCTTTTTTAATGCTGTCTTGCTATGTTAAACTTGTTTAACATAGCGAGACAGTTTGTAAAAAGCAACGGAGATCTTGCTTTCTCTGTTGCTTTTTACAAACTGTTTCACTATGTTAAATGGGTTTAACATAGCGAGACAGCTTTAAAAAAAGCAACGGCTCTGTTGCTTTTTTTAAAGCTGTCTCGCTATGTTAAACCCATTTAACATAGCGAAACAGTTTGTAAAAAGTAACGGAGATCTTGCTTTCTCCGTTGCTTTTGCCCACAGCTCTGATGTACTGCATAGGCATACGCATGCACAGTATATCAGAACTGCCGCAGAATACCAGACAGCTGCGGAAGGGCAGCAAGGAGGCATTATACAATGCCATTATTTAAGAAAATTAATTATTTTTTTTCTTAAATAATGTCATTGTATAATAGCAATAACCCACTTCTGGGTGTGGGTAATGCTGGATTTACCCACAGTTGGCTTTGTTTGGTCACGAGGGCAAAAACAAAGCCAACTGTGGGTAAATCCAGCATTACCCACACCCAGAAGTGGGTTATTGCTATATTAAACTTCTCCAACCAAATCATTTTATGGGTTTGAGGGTGTAGTTATTAACTGACTTCCCCTACAGCATTTCCACAAGTGGGTGAGCAGGTGGAACTCAATATGTGCCTTTATTTCTCAGGGAAATCCACCCTTATTAAAATTTCTAAGATAAGTGTTCACATTTTCTGCCTTACTGAAGACAAGTTGACTGCATTAGGGTACCTCAAAGCATAATTTGCTACACCAAAATATATTCTTTACCTGTGGTGCTTCAGGTACTAATAAGTCTTACAATATCCATGGCTAGTACTTGAAATGGTTCTTTAATAACTATCAAAGGCATCAAAACAGCCTTTCCTTTGTATTTTGTCTTGTCCTTGCCATCCTTAAGGTAATGTTGACTCATTTGACAGTAACTTCTCACAACCACCACAATTGCTGGCCAATATAAATTTTGCCCAAGCAATGTTTATTTTCATGCCTAGATGATGTGGAAAAGGGTTACTATGGGCTAAGGCAATAAATCTCAAATAGTAGGCCCTTTGGACCACTAACAGCTGTATGACTTTTCTTTCTAGCACCCAGCAGGACCCCTTTCTCTGTAAAATAACCCCTTACTCTGTCTAGACACTTCCCTGTCCTTGAGAGTAAGAGGCCTACTCAGCTACCTCCCTCAAGCTGGATAAGGTGGAATCTGACAGCTCTTCCCATCACATCTCTTTCTTTATAATATTTCACAGATTCCCTTGCAAGGCAACTCTAAAATATTTTTTCAGCTGTGGGCCAGATTCAGTCTTTTTGCTTCAACTATCTTTTCCCCCTACAGTAACCACTTCCAGAGGACGTCCAGTACTTTTTGACAGCCATGGAAGTAGTTTTGGCTAATTTTATTCTAACTAGCGGCATCCCGTAAAGGAAACGTAGTTTGATGCATTCTTGCGGCTATGGCTTTCCTTTTTATCCTTAGCCACATCACCAACTTCTACTGAAGGTATTAACAATGGCTGGCTCTCCCTTCTGCTGCCTTCTAACTTGCTTGTCTTGATGCCTGGCTTTGTATAATTAATTGTACATGAAGTACTGTGTCATCAGAGACACTATCAAAATATCATCAGGATATCAAAAAAGCTGCCACCCGTTGTTCTCTCTGTCCCACATCTGAAGCGTAGTGAATCCTAGTCACTAGCAGCTGAAAAGATAATTTTGTGCTGATTACATACACATCCATATGGTCAAATAAAACTATCGACTTTATTCCACATTTTATGTCAGCAAAACAGATTAGTGCTGACTTTGGCATCCAGAGCTTGGTTTTCACAATTGTTACGTATATCTATTTGGCAAAACCACAAAAAAAAAAAAAAAAAAAAAACACAACAGAGGCAGCATCTGTGAGCAAAATTAATTTGCTGGTGCTTCTGGTACCTCGGCAAGGCTATTTGCTGAGGTACCAGAAGTACCAGTAAATGAATTTTGCTCACAGCTGCTGCCTCCATTGTGTTTTTTATGGTTGTCATTTTGGAGTTTTTGGTGATTTATTTGGCAAAGACTGATCAATTATTTTTTAATGTATTAACTCATTCAACCTCTCTGCAGCTTTGTGATGATGCTTCCTTTTGTCATCTACAACATGAATCCCTGTCTGAGCTTGCTCCCTTTGCACCACATAGTAATATTTCCTTTTATTTTTTATGGATTCATGCTGTCAAAGGCTCTTTTGCTTTTATTTCTGGATGCATCATCTCTATCTATAGTCTCTTTAGTTCACATTATATTTCAGGATCCTTGAAAGATTTTTTTTATTTCTTTATTAAATGCATGTATGCTGCATACCTACATGGCCTCGCCATGCCGTCTTTGAGTCTAGTGAACTTAATATTGACTGTACATCATGCTGCTATTAACCCACCATTACTCGGGCCAGTTTGTTGGAGTCCTTTACATTTGAATAACCTGTTTTGCCACTGATATGTTAACCTATTCTTCAGAGTTCATTTTGCTTGTTTTCCAATGACCGTAATTAATAAATAAACCAAGTACTGTACAAATTATACTGTTGCTGCCAATGTATGCATGCTTTTTGGTCATAAAACTGTTTTGGGGCTATTTAAATTCAGTTTACAATGTGTCCACAGCAGTATAAAACAATTAATATGTGACTGTGAGAGGTATGGTCTCTCAATCTATACCACTGACCAGTAAATATGTGATGGTCAAGGACAAAAGTCTTGCAATCTGCACCTCTGACTCTTGAATTATAAATGCATGGAGTTATCTGTCTTAAAAGCATAAGACAAATCACGCTGACTAATATTATGTCCAACACTTGCCATACCAAAATCATCCCTGTACTGAACATCAAGGAGTAAAGTTACTTTATGGCTTCCCCGGATTTCGCCCAGTTTCCTGTTGGCTTTCCAGTGTAGTCATATCAACTGTTACTAGAAATAGGTGAGAATTTCTCAGCATGCACCCATGCACATGCTCATTCATACACATGCACACACGCGCACACGCACACACACACACACACACACACACACACACACACACACACACACACACATTTTTGAGAAAGGGTTAACAAGATATTTCAGTAGCAGTATCTAGTACACCAAATACACAATTACTGTCCACACATAAAATGATCAAAACACAATACAATCTTTTGGTGGTTGTGGCTTAAACAATCAATTTTTGAAAGGCAGATATCACCAGTACTATATTCATACCCTTATGTACTTATAAATAAATCACCAGCCATATGGTCTTTATAAGTGAATAGTAAAACAGTTTTTAAGTAGTGCAAATTACACAATAAATTTTCAAAAACATATACATACAAATGCATTGTTGCAAAGAGAATACTCAAACAGTTTTAAACAGATACACGGCAACAAAAAAAAAAATAGCTACAGCTAAATGGTCTTACTCCTACCACTAAATGGAGATAACAGTAATCTGAATACCACTGGTTTTCTGTGATCCTTAAGTAGTTGCAAGTGACAGGCAAAATCTAAAAGTCGTAGCTCACTTGAATCTGGAAAAGAAGTCTATTTTATATTTCATCTGCTGTCCATGCTAAGACCCTTTACTACTTTCATTTTTTTTAAAGCCCTTCAAGTCTATACCACAAGCAACACTGCGCCATTAGTCCTGGCACATATTTCTTGCAGGGTAGAAGTTTCAAATCTAAATAGATTTATTTTTTCATTTTAAACTAAAGCTTAGATTAGAACACACATGCATGCATGCATGCACACTGGCGCTCGTGCACGCACACACACACACACACACACACACACACACACACACACACACACACACGCACACACACGCACACACATCCATTTCAAATGAGTCAATGTTGCTTTGGACAGGAAGCAATGTGTTTGTCTGCCTGAAAATACTTGTGCTCTAATCTTCACAGCTGCATCTTTACTAAAAGAATTACAATTTTTTTTTTACATCTTTGCTGTCACCTTACTGAAAACAGTTATAGGTTTTATACAACTGCTAACACTTCTATTTAGCAGAAATATCATTTTGTGAGGTTGTTCTAAATGAATATTTAAATAAACCAGGGTAGACTAATGGCCAGACTTTGTCAATGATGCTGTCTCAGTAGTTTTCAACATAGGTCTTTTTGAGTCCTGATTTTGCTCTGAAACTCGGAATGATCTGTGCATCTTATAAAACTGCCAACAATTTTCTGTTTGTGCAGTAGATTTGCACATCTTTTCCATGTAAGTAGTATGATCTAGAAACAGAGTAGGTAACATCTCTTTGTTTTGGACCACTGAAATTAATAATCAATTTTATGAGACTACTAACATTAATAATGAATTCTTCCAGGGGAATCCTGATTTTGGAACTGAGAAAGCATTCATAATATGCAGTCTATTTCATTTTATTACAAAGGGCTTTAAACAGGTGCACATAAACAAGACAAATTAATTATGCATTGCTCAAAATAATTTTAGTAAAAAGACAAACTTCAGCAAAACTATTAAACTAAATATACCATATAATACATCACTGTTAATAAACTCAGCAAATGCAATCCAGTGAAAAACCTAGTGCAGTCAGTTTTACATCAACTGGAAAACAAGATAATTTTTTAATGCAAATGTTAATTATATCAAATATATTAAGCATCTGCTCATATTCATGATCCTTTAATTAAGCTGCAATTTTTAAGTACTATATTTAATTGTTTGTATTGTGAATACATGGGTAGGCTAATGGCATTTGTCCTGCCATTGATGGGGATGGACTTCTTTGTACTAGGTCTTCTGTTACTCATGGTATTTGTTCATGACATGGTTAACCACTGCAGAGAATTACTACACATACAAGTGCACACACACTTGCCATAACACTTATATAAACAGACTTTTGTTGTCATGAGTTGGTATAGGGCTGGGGAGGAGAAAATGAACACTAGCAACTTCATTATATCTGACTGAAGTAACTGCCTAATGAAAACTGATGGGACTGCAACAGTTAGTTACAGGCTAAAGTGTCAAAGTGAACTTAGTAACAGGACCACAGCTCGCTGATGTTACAATCCATGAAGCACTCATTTCTTCAAATTAATAAACATGCAAGGCTATGTATCCAATTCTCTATCTCCTAATGTGGAATGACCATCATTAAAAGGATCTCTCAGAAGCTGGATGACTGCTAGAGTTCTAAACTTTTCCATTCAGTGCAGCTAAATAATTGGTTGCTGCACATGTAAACCAGCAAAGAACATCAGTATAAAACACTGAATTTGTGTTCTCAT
Source organism: Protopterus annectens (assembly GCF_019279795.1). NCBI lineage: Eukaryota > Metazoa > Chordata > Ceratodontiformes > Protopteridae > Protopterus > Protopterus annectens. The sequence goes on from NC_056740.1 coordinate 264,793,425, forward strand.
AAGACAACACACTGAATGGAATATGTTATCTCAACATACCAATCAGTGAATTAAAGCACAAGCAATACAAATCTCCTGCCATACCTGCAGGAAAGCACGGGGTGCCTTTATTGTACCACAGTAAAAAGACACCAAATATTCAAACAGAGACAAAGGCAGAGTAATATGCCAAGCACTCAAAAATGTTATGAAAGAAAATATACAAGTGAAAATGGATATGACGATATTCTTCTCAAGCTAAGAGTGCAGATAGATAATTTTGAGCAATAAAGCCATACCAGCCACTCTGTTTATTTTTATTTATTTTATTTTACATTTGTTAACCGGGGGTGTCTGACTGAGCCGAAAAGGCCCTTTTTCAGCAGAGGCCCGGGGAGAAAAGCTCCACAAAGAAAAATTACAGACACATTTAGTTATTTAGACATGATCAGTATACACACAAATTACAAGAGACATGTTTTTACAGTGGTATGCGGCACAAACAGTTACAGTGGAGAGAACAATCAAAAAATATATTAATTTTAAAAATAAAGGTAAGTAATAGATTTGTGGTGTACAGCTCAACTTTGGAATGTAGGTAGAATACATACATAGTACACAGGTACAGTACATACATTGTAGATTAGCCAGTGTTTGTGAGTAAGATTGAAAAACTATTATCAATTGCTCTAGATTTAGTATGCATATGTTATCCGCTTTCACTAGCCTGGGGAGCAATCATGGCACTGCCAACTTTGCTTGAGATGTTGCCTGATGAGGTCTTTAAAGGAGGCTTTGGATGATGTGTTTTGAATGCTAGTAGGGACAGAGTTCCATTTTTTAGCCACCGAACTACTATATAGTGCATCTCCAAAGCTATTGTAGCTGTTGGTGACTTCTAGTAGTAGTTTGCTTGATGATCTAAGAGGCCTTTTGGCTGAGTGATGTTGTACTAGGTTTTTGAGGGCAGGACACTTATTGGGGAGGTAATAGATAAAATGACAGAGGCAGAGCTGATTGTAGGTTAGGAGGTTGGGCAGTTCAAGCCAGTGGAGCTGTCTCAAAGCAGTACAGTGATGAGTTCTATATGAGCAATTTGCAGCAAAATGTGCAATTCTGTTATAGCAAGCTTCCATTTTGCTTAGTTCAGTTTTGTTGAGATTAGTCAGAATGGGAGATGCATAGAGTAGGGTGGATAGAAGTTGGGAGCGAGCAATGGCTGATCTTGTGGTGTTGGTAAGAAATGGTTTGATACGGTAGAGTGACCCCAGTTTGGCATGTACTTTTTTAATAGTTAAGTTCAGATGACTATCAAATTTTAGGTGGGAGTCTATGGTTATTCCCAATAGCTTAGCCTGTGCCACTCACTAAATATGACAAGATATATCCCAAAAATACTAATCACCCATTTCAGGTGGAGGAGTTCTCTGAAGTATGGGTGGGTAATACGTGAAAAGGTAGGAAGGTTGTAAACTCAAGACAGCACAAAATTAGGGTGCCTACGGGGTTTGTGCCTCACTTGTACTTGTCTGCTCCAGAATCCTGTGTGGATTATATTTAGTGTTAGAAAAACTTCTAGAGAAAATCTGCATCTCCTAAAGTGTGAATGAGAACTTAGTGGACAGAAAAATATTAAGCAGATGCCCCATCAAAGGCTTTGATGTAGAGTTATGTAAACAGATCAACAACTCTTCAATTAAATGATGATCCACTGGGGAAAATTGGCCAAAACATTTAGCAAACTTTAAAGGTAAGTTATTTTTGCAGAAGGGGCAAACCTGCATACACTCCCCCCACACCCCTCAAATGTAAATATACTTATTCTAATGTTGCACAACAGTAGATAAAAAAACTTCATTGCAGGCAAAAGTTACTTTGGCACATTTTACTTTGATGGATTGGCACATGGCTGAAGAGTTGTTGAGCCATTGACATATTCCCCTCAGATGCAATGCTGTTGATGTTAGGGAACTGTGCTTCTCACCATAGGATGGTCAAAATGGCAAAGCAAATGGAATGAGCTGAACAGCACATGAATTTAGTCATCTGTAAGTCCTTTAAAGAAAATCAGGGTCTTGTGGGCCAGATAAGGATCAGCCACCTGAAAGTTTCATGGGCTACATAATGAAGATTTAACACTCAAATGCAAGCAATAGATATTAACCTTAAAGCTAACAGTTATCACTAATGCAAATATCAACACAGTATATTCTTTATTAAAGAACTTCTAACTAGTTGTTGTTGTGTCTTTCGGCTTTTCCCGGCTAGGGGTCGCCACAGCGGAACTCCGGTCCGCTAATGATTGGCAATAGATTTTTATGTGCCGAGTTGCCGAACTTCTAACTAGTAAATATAAAAATATAAAAAAAAGATTTTTTTTAATAAAGAATGCTTTTTATTCAGTCACTATAAAGTAAAAAATAAGTATGAAATCTTTGCAAAAGAATCACAGACAAGCTGATTTCAGAAATGCATTTGTAGTTGGTTTTGCTGATTCTGGTAATGAGGCACCAGAAGAAGTAGCAGGAATTAACAAAACCAACCTTGAATGCTTTTCTGAAATCTGCTTTCAGTGTTTCTTTTACAAAGTTTTCACTCATCTTCTTTATTTTTTACTTTTTAGACGAAATGAATAAAAAAACATTCTTTATTAAAACAACTTTTTTTATGTCTTTATTTTTACTTTTTAGATTTTAAGCAAAATACAACAGTAATTCTCCAGTGGGAAGCAAGCATTATAGCAATAACCAACACCTGGGTGTGGGTAATGCTGGATTTACCCACGGTTGGTGTGGTTTGGTCACAAGGGTGAAGCCCGTGTGGCCAAAAAAAGACAACCGTGGGTAAATCCAGCATTACCCACACCCAGAAGTGGGTTATTGCTGCTATTATACAATGACATTATTTAAGAAAAAAAAATACTTTTCCTAAATAATGGCATTGTATAATGCCTCCTTGCTGCCCTTCCGCAGCTGTCTGGTATTCTGCGGCAGTTCTGATGTACTGCGCATGTGTATGTTTACGCAGTACATCAGAGCTGTGGGTGGAAGCATCGAAGAAAGCAAGATCTCCATTGCTTTTTACAAACTGTCTCGCTATGTCAAAGGAGTTTAACATAGTGATACAGCTTTAAAAAAAGCAATGGAGAATCTCCGTAGCTTTTTTAAAGCTGTCTCACTATGTTAAACCCATTTAACATAGCGAGACAGCTTTAAAAAAAGCAACAGAGAAAGCAAGATCTCTGTTGCTTTTTACAAAGTGTCTCGCTATGTTAAAGGAGTTTAACATAGCAAGACAGCTTTAATTTTTTAAAGCTGTCTCGCTATTTTAAAGCCATTTAACATAGTGAGACAGCTTTAAAAAAAGCAACGGAGAAAGGAAGATCTCCGTTACTTTTTTTAAAGCTGTCTCGCTATGTTAAACTCCTTTAACATAGCGAGACAGTGTGCAATGGAGATCTTGCATTCTCCGTTGCTGTAAAAAAAGACTTATACTAATGGAAAAAGTCCACTGATTTACAACGTGCATGCTGACCAATCAACGTGCACGTTTTAGAATATTAATGGGGGGGCATTGTATAATATATAATACACTGTACTTCAGCACGCTGGACAGCTCAGTGGATGGAGCAATGTTTTAAGTAAAATACAACAGTAATTCATCAGTGGGAAACAATCATTATGCAATACATAGTACTTAAGCACCCAGGACAGCTCAGTGCATTTAGGAATGTGACAGAACCACAGAGAAACACAGCCACAAAACCAATTTCCATAAAAACATTCTAATAAGACATATTTCAAAAAAAAAGAAGAAAGAAAAGAAAATGAATAAACTAATTGTGGGCTTCTTTACCATATTACAATATTGTTTCTATGCATATATTTGCTTTTCTTTTATTTCTTCTTCACCTGATCCTCTTCAACAAAGGTGTCTCTGCCCATATTTTGATGGTGCATTTTTTATAATCTGAGAGGGAGGAAAACCATGGTGGAATAAATATTTGACAAAATGGCTGAAGAAAAAGAAACATGTATATAATCAATATATAAGACATCATACAGCATGCAATAAAAATGTCTGAATGGTATTACTACGAGACTTAAACAGGAATTATATAGTAGAAAGAGAAAGTATGAGGATTTGTTAATTGAAAATGCTAATAATAAAGATAAGTTCTTTAAATATGTTAATACCACGAGACAGTATAATGAGTTAGATTCAAAATTATATGAGTTTAAAATTGTTAATGAAAAAGATTTAACAGAAGACATATTTAATGAATACTTTACAAAGGATGTACATAAAGTTAATGGCAATGACAAATTATTTTCTTAAAATAACAATGAAGGATGTTAAATGCATTGAATGGAGTTAACAATATTTGATAGGCCCAGATCTAATTTCAGGGCAGCTCATAAATGAAATGTCTATTAACATAGTTTTACTCTTAGTTAATATTTTCAATAATCTACTGTTAAATTGTTTGGCACATAAAGAATGGAAGAAGTATTATATTGTCACCATCTTTAAAGGAAGTGATAAAAAATTATCGCTAATTACAGACCAAAAATTTTTACATCAGTCACTGGAAAATGTTCTGAGAGATGCATATTACAATATTTAACCAATGTGAATATATATATGAAGAATGGTTTATGATACACAACATGGATTTATTAAGGGTAAATCAAATTTAGTATGTCTGTCTAAGTTCTATGATAAAATTATGAAGGATTGAGGAAAGTGGATGTGCTAGTTTATCTTGAGGTCTCCAAAGCTTTGACTCATTACATGAATAAATTGTACTGCACCTGGGCAGATTAAATGTAAATCCATATGTCTTACAGTAGATTATTATTTGATCCATAAAAAATAAGTTAAATATAAAGGTTTAATATCCTGCTTTTTGACAATCATAACATGTGCTCCTCAAAGGTCAGAATTGGGCCCAGAATTATTTAACATTGTGCTTTCAGAGCTACCCACCTCCAGAAAGTTTTGGATGTGTAGATACCCTGATGACTGTAAGGTGGGGACATAAATAATTTTAATGATGTGAATGTTTTAAATGGGTACTTGGATATGCTTAATGAATGAGAAGACAAAATGGGTCTTACGTTCAACCATAATAGATATCAAGTAATACAATTTGGATATTATCAGAAATTAATGGTAATGATGGGGGAATTGAAATTGTTAAGTAGATTAGGGATCTTGGTACTATTTTATTTAATGATTTTACATTTAACTATCACATAGAAAATGTTAAAAAAAAACTTTAAGAATGATTGGATTAATATTAAGTACAGCTGATACAAGAGAATCAATGATCCTGAAATTGATTGTTTTGGTTATAATATGACCCATCATTGAGTATAAATTAAAATTTTGTTCATGATCACTCACTGATATTGTATCAATTGAGATAGCTCAAAGATGTTTTACTAAAAGAATAAGGTGTTTTAAGAATGTATTATATGAAGAGTAATGGCATACCTTACCCAATTGTGAGAGGCAAACTGTGTTTGGCTTTCAAAGCTACAATAGATATGGAAATGAGAGTTTACACTTAAGTTTGAAAGAACAATATCCTAGAAAAGGATTAAGTGGAACTATTTTAGAGTAAATAAAAACATTTCTGTAAGAAGAGGCAGACACATTACTCAAAGTGTACAGAGGTTGTGGAATGAACGTCCATTGCAGGTTAGGGAATCTGACTCTTCAGATAAATTTAAGAAGTAACCCAATGATTATATTGGGGATAATAAATATAAATATAACATGAAGGAAACTGCTGTATTAAAGATCAGAAGGGCCATTAGCAGCTTAATAATAGCTAAGTAACTTTTACAAATGTATGAGTTTTTTTTAAACAATTATTCACACAGGTGCAACCAAGCACCATATTTAAAAAGTACTTTCTCAAACAATTGCAGAAAGCACATTTCCTTGCCATGTGCACTAAATTTTCACCTACATTTGGTTCATTAGGATGTTTACAAGAAATCTTACCTCCTCTAATTCTATTCTTCCAAAACATTACTTCCTGCAGTTTAAAGGTGTATCTCATGAGCATTGTCCTTAACTGTCTAGCTCTAAGAGATGTACCTAATCCATGTTATTAGTACAATAGAGTTTATTAGTGAAACTCTTTGAAATTCTACATCCTTGGATATCATTGAAGCATTTTTCCATTGCACCTAGGCAAATACTTTTCTTACATGTAGAACATGTATTACTCAAAGTTAACCCCTTCCTCAGAAAATTATCAAGGCAGCTTAAAACATACAGGGATAACACCTTGTTAAAATGTCTTTGAAAATCAGATTTTCTAAACAGTTCTTACTTTCAACATATAAAGTCCAGCTGTTACCATTTAGGACACCTGACAAATGATCTAGAAGAATTAACATGACCATCATGGTAGCTTTCATTTGTTATAACCAAAGCTAAAATTTCCAGCTAGTTCTTGATGTATTCTGACACTTGCATCCCTTTCTTTAATGCAGAAAGATTCTTTACTGATTTGTTGTAATAGAATTTTTGTTTGTGTTTTCTTTTCTGTAGCAATTCTTTAGCATTCTGCTTACTGTCCTTTACACCTGAGGAAAATGATGTGGATAACTTTGCCTAGGAGAGTAAACATCTGCATAGTTGTGGTGGTGACAGCAATATAGATTTTAATAGAGTATTTCAGTATTCAAAAATTGATAAGTAACAATGGATAATACCTAGATCCTAATGTGATGCATCTGAATTTTCATAGACAAGCAAAATGGCAAAATTCCTTACATAAAAACTGACAACCATGGCAAGATATATATTCATCTGTTTTTTCATACCTTGCAAAGATAGATGTCAGGATGCAAATCACTAACTGACTTATAGTACCCTATAATTGCATTACTTCAGGGAATTTTAAGCAATGATCCACAAATATGATACAATGTAGATTTTTGAACTAGAACAAGTCTATTTCAGTTTCAACTCAAGAAAAAGGATCATTATTTTAAAGCAGTTTGCTATCTATCTTATTGCATAAGGCATCGATTTCTTCTATGACTTTGATTCTTAAACATACAACAAATGCCACAATTTTGTATTAACTGGTTTATTTGTATACATTTATATCGGACTGGTAAATAACATATTGAACTCTTTCTTTGAATTTGCTTATGCCAACCTGCTGCAGGCAAGACCCACATCAGCTTAGATTTGTCAAGGATACATCCTGTCTAAAGAATCTGGTTAACTTCTTTGAAAGCAAAACAAAGGCTTTTGAGAAAGGTCATGCTGCCCACATACCATACCTTCAGCTTGCCAAGGCATTTGACACCATCCCGGTTTACTATCAAAATTTTGAACCAAACTCCGTTGACTGTACTTTGTTCGAACACGGAAATTCGAAAACGGCAATGTCAAACATCAAAAGCCAAACTAGGCATGGGTTTTAACATTGGTCGAGATAGGGGCTTGATGTTTGACATTACCGTGTTTGAATTTCTGAGTTCGAACAAAGTGCAGTCGATGGAGTTCGGTTCGAAATTTTGATAGTAAACCACCATCCCTCATGCTACCATAGTTAGCAAATGTAATGCATTACAATTAAGGCACTATGCAGTAAGATGGACAGCAAACTGGTTTAAAGTTGGAACCCATATGGTGTGGGTAGCAGTTGACTTAGGAGAGTATGAAAGTGACCTGTGGTGTCCCACAGGGCTCAGTTCTAGGACCACTTCTGTTCAGCAATTACTTTTCTGACCTCCAGCTCATGAACTAAAACTTCTGACTAACCATGTTTGCAAACTATAAATTGACAGTCATAGTTAAGTCCCTCTCTGATGTCATAGTTAAGTCCCTCTCTGATGCCAAAGTCTTCCCATGGGAAGTTATACTTGTAATTACCATATGTACTAAAACTGGGTGCAGCAGATTAAAGCAACAAGCTGTTAACAAGCTTTTTTTTTTCTTGTAGTGTATAGTTTGACTCATTTTTTTCAGTTTCATATATGTTTTTATTTTTTTAACAAGAAACATCTTTATTAAATTATCACTTATGAAACAGGGAATCATAAATTTATATAAATGAAAACAAACCATATTGACAATTTTAGTTGCAAACATTATACATCACTTACAATCTACCCATTTATTGTCAGTCAAGCATTTCTTACTTCATTTAAATCATGCCTTCTTTAAAACATCATTCCTCCCCTGTATGTATCTTCCCACAATTCTCATTTTTATGTAATTAGCTCCTACTCTTTTCTAATGATCCCAATTCTAGTTATTTTACCTCTGTTACTATATTCACTACTTCTTGTACAGTTGTTTTAGACTTTGATATCCATTTTATAGTAATTCATTTTTTGGCAGCCACCATAATTAGACTCAGCAAGGCCATACTATGTCCAGTCAATTCTAATTCTGTACCATAGCTCAGAAAAATCATTTCCCTAGATCATACCTCCCAACTGTACCAAATTACTCAGTTTTTACTGAGTTTTGAGGTCCAAATAATGGGGTGCCACAATTCCCAAGTGGCACCCCTTCATTCCTGATTTTTTCAAAATGTATTTCTTTTGTGCTTTTGAGCTGATGTCATCACATGTGCAATGACATCGGTTCCGGCTGGCTGTTTGAATGAAATGGCTGCAAGTGTGGAAAGTTTGGGAAGGAAACAGAATGGAGTTGGCTGCTTGTTGTGAAGGTATTTTGCTCTGAACTTGAGCTTTTTCCTTAATGGATGTGAGTGCAGAAACTACTGTATCATGTTGCACCGAAAGGTATTGTCGGGTTGGGCAGGTTAAAGTTCTGTGGAAACTAACGGAGTATTTCTGCTTACCGTAACGTACGAATGGAGTCTGCTTTGTAACTGATGTTTCTGCTTTCTGAACTTGAGCTTTCCTTGTGAACAGATGGTATTTCAGTTGAATTTGATTGAACAGAGTATATTTCTGCTTCTGCTGGTGTAGTGTGTGTGTATGTAACTGGTGTTTCTGCTTTCTAAACTTGAGCTTTCCTTGTGAATGGATGGTATTTCAGTTGAATTTGATTGAACAGAGTATATTTCTGTTGGTGTGGTATTTCAGTATACAGTGTGTGTGTGTGTGTGTGTGTGTGTGTGTGTGCGTGTGTGTGTGTGTGTGTGTGTGTGTGTGTGTGTGTGTGTGTGTGTGTGTGTGTGTGCATGTGAAAATGCCCTAAACCCTGTACCTTGGGTATAGGTAAAAAGAGCCTAAAGTCCCTAGCTGCCACCACCTGCAAATTTATGCCTCATATTTTTGTTCTATTCCTCATTAAATCTGTGTTTTTTCAGGATTTTTGTGGCAAATCACATTTGAATTTCAGACTTCATATTCTTCAGAAAATAAATGGTAACAGAAAACCTTTTATTCCAGCAATTTTCAAAGTTTATAAGATCAGTATTTGAAAATTGTCCCTATTTTGGAGCTGTATTCCCCCGTTATTAGCTTTGTCCAGGTTTATTGTGCTAAGACATTGAGAACTATGGTGAGAAGTGAGAACAGAATTCTGTATTCCCCAGTTATTGGCTTTGTCCAGGTTTTTTGTGCTAAGAGTGAGCGAGCTATGGTAAGAAGTGAGAACTGAATTCACTAAACTGCTGATGTGGCATAGTGGATGTTGCTCTGCTGTAGTGCACAGGATCCTGAGTTCAAGACTTGGCAGTGATATGGATGGTGGTAACACATTTTATTCTAGCAACTTTCCAAAATTATACAAGCAATGTTTAAAATGTGTCCCTGATTTTTGGCCTTTTGCCCCCCCCCCCCAAAAAAAAAAAAAACTGAAATTGAAAATAAGTGTGAGAAGCTGTGTAAGATGCCTATGGCTTACACTACTGTCATGATATATATGATATATATATATATATATATATATATATATATATATATATATATATATATATAGATAGTGAGTGGGTGTGTGTGGAAGTGGACTTTTATGATGGAAATGTTCTGAACTGGGCAGTTTTGTCATTACTGGTTCATGCATTTTGTTTCATTGCCTGCTGGAAAAATATTCAAACAATAGATTTAAAATGTGCTCTAATTTAAGTCGAACAAGTGTACTGTATTATACAAGGAATATCATTTAATAGTCAGGAAGGTGTATCAAAGAATGCATATATGTTTCTTGTTTTGTGTGCAAGGGGCCAATGATTTGAAAACAACCCAAAGGTAGTCTTTATCCACTACTGGCCAGATGCATTTTCTTTGGATGTGGTGTGAGTTTCAATGCTGTTTCAATGAATGTGAGTTTCAAGGGCAGAGAAATTTTAATGCCAAGTCTATTTTCATTGTGAAACAGTATTGCTTTGTTTAGCAGCTATCTATTAATGTTTGTGCATTGTGCTATAAAATGTAAAAATAAAATCCAAATAATCATTGTAGAAGTAAAGCAGTATGCACACATTAGTGTTTATGGTAAATGGGGCAAAATTGTCAGGTAATGGGACATTGGAATGGCTGCAGGGGGACCCTGGTGCCATATTTTGGTTGCCTGTTCTTCAGTTTTCATTTGAAAGTTGGTATCCCCCAATTTTATTGGAGTGGGTGGTATGTAATTATGTGTGCAAATTTTATGTTAATCAGCGTACAGATTTGTACAGATTTTTCATGGGCCTTGTCCAGATTTTTTATGTTTCCAGGTTGAGCGGTATGACCTAGATACACCAATTTGCTCACCCAGTATCAGTGATAGAGTAGCTGCAGGGGATCTTTAAAGTCTGCCAACTCATTGCACTCCCAGAATATATGTTTCTGACTACTTTTGTCTACTCTGCGATTATGAGTAAGTCACTTAAACAAATGGTGCTGCTAGACTGCACCTAAAAAGGAAAACTTCTGTCCAGTGAGTTTACCTAGCTAACAAATTAATAAAATAAAATTACAGGCCTTCTTGATGTAATGACTTTTGGCAGCAACTGAAATGCTTAGTAATGTTTCGTAAAACCTTGCTTCTTAGCTGTCACTAGTAACTGAGACACGCTGCATATCTCTTCTAAATTATTTTGTGTAAATCTTAATACTCATTTAGATATACTGTTCTCAAAGTATTAGTAGTTTGCATGAGTTTTCTTACTTTTCACTGTAACTACACATCATACATCTGAAAGGACAGTACCATTCTCTATAGATGTACTTTAGCTTTATGCAAGGATTTCTTGTAAATGTTTTGAGGTGTTTATGGTCTGATTGCATTGCAATGCTCTTCTACAAAATATAGTCATAACATTTCTGAGAGCCAAAGATGATTGCAAATACCCTTTTTCAATTTGTACATGTTTATGCATCTGAAAATGCTTTGGATGAGTTAGGTATACGGCTTCCTTTTGTAAAAGCAGCAGACCTAGACCTTGCTGACTAACATCAACTTTCAAATAGTAGAAAGCATCACATCTCAAAAGATGAGAGCTGTCATTGCAGAAATTAGATAGTAAACCAACTTGCCATTTTGGTGGCATACAGGGCTAAAGTCCAGACTATGACCGAGATGACCTTGGCTCCATTAGTGGCTTGGGTATCTTACAGAGTAACAATAAAAACATTGGTAAAGTAGCAGTTGGTGTGTATTTTACTATGACATGTGTTCTGTAGTTGAATTGTGCTGTGGGTATTGAACATTTATGAACGCTATGAATATTTATGATATGGTTTTATTTTTATTGGTTTACTGTTAATTAGGGGTGGATATGTGTGTTTAAATAGGGCTCAGTAACAGTTTTCTAATTTCCTTGAAAAAGTCTCAGAATTACCAGAGACGAAAGCACTTGGAATACTGTTTAGACCTTTTGGATTGTTGTTTTTTATGTATCTGCACCTTTCGTATGTTGTACTGAATAAATTCTTGGATAAACTGTGAGTTGGCTTCTGTACCTGAACCCACTGCTGCTGTTTTTGGCATTTGGAGTTTGTGTTGCCTACTACGTTTCTTACCAGATTTGAAATTGTTATATTTAAGTTGGAGTGGGCTTGTCCTCCACATTGTTGGTCCAGGGGGACTAGACTCCTTTGTAAAAAGAACTGTAAGGGAGAACAGAGATGTTTGGCATTCCCTATTCTTCCTTACTTTCAGTTATTTTTTTGTAATTCCAGGGCTTGCAGTTACAACTCCCAGAATTACACAAGGGGACTATATTTTAACAGTAGTTTGCCTATTCTCTCATTTTATAATGATAAAGGGAAATTTCTTCAAGAGATCAGGAAAAGGAACGTGCTGTATATTAAATGTAGCACACACACAAATTGCAGTCCCCTGCAAAATTAGTATTGAGATCAAACACAAGCCACTAGACATTAGCATCTATTTGTACCTAATTAAATTCATGAACCCATGACTGGAGATACGTCATTATCATTATCCCACCGATGGTAATAATCACACATCAGACAAAACTTTGACATACCTACAAAAGCCTTCTTATGGCTTCAGGTAAACACACTTTTTTTTTTTTTTTCAATAATAAATCTTTATTCTTTAACAGTTGTTAATACAACACTACAACATATGTACATTATATACATGAATGCTTCCAACAGTTACATAAGATCATTATACATTAAGATAAAATTCTAAAAAGGGTATTAAAAAAGAAAAAGAGAGAAGAGAAAAAAAAGGAAAAAAGATCTAATATTAATATAAGGTTAATCTATACTAATCTCCATATTAAATATGTACTTCCCGGGGAAAAGTGGATTAGAACATTAAGCTAACACAATGTTAAAGATTTGCTCCTATATTTTTGTATTATTTATATTTTTCTTATGATCTTTAATTAGTAATTTATGTGCTAAAATATGTTTTATCGCTACACTTTTAAAGTTTTCCCATGAAGTCAAAGATGGATTCAGCCAATTTGTAGCTATATAAAGCTTCATTAACAAGAAAATATTTATGAGTATGATCACTTGGGATCTATTCAAGTCATTCGGAGGAATATGAAGAATCATAAACTCCCAAGAAAGTGTGGACTGTTGATAACCCATTTTTTGTAATTGAATTTTTAGAGAATTCCAAAGTTTGAATATACATTTACAGCTCCAGAACATGTGTAAAAGGTCAGCGGTTTGATCAATACAATATGGACATTTAGGTGAATTTTTCGAGTTGAATTTATGTAAGCTGAGGCGAGTGTAGTAAGCATTATTAAATATCATCAGCTGAGTGAATAATAGCTTTTGAAGAGATACTGATCTTAAAGTTAGATTAATTGCTTTCAATATTTTATTATCATCACTCAGTAATAATTTATCCTTCCAATATTTAGATAAAAGTATTTGGTTATTATATTTCACATCTTTTATCAAATTATATGAAGCCGTTATATATTTGAAGTCTTGCATAAGAGTTTGCCATAAGTTTGAACAAATGGTTAAGTCTTCTTCATTAATTTTAAAATTACTAAAATAAGTTATTGAAAGATCCTTTAATTGTCTCATTATAATTAAATAAGAGTTTGGAAGGCTCAGCTCTCTTAACATGTCGTGTATTGAGATACCAAGAAAGGGATATAAATCAAGTATGGTTAAATCAATTATAAGTGGGAATTTTTTAAGATCTATCAATTGATTACCGATTTTCAAATTCGGGTTCTTATGAAATGGTTGAAAGGTCATCATATACTGTAAGAGATTTAGTGATTTAAACAGGCTTTGTATTGATATTATATATAATTTAATATGTTCCATCAAAGCGTATATTTTAAAGGTATCTTTATTTAAAAAAGGTAATGCCTTAAAATTAATACCCAATTTGACAACATGTTTGTAATTCAAAATCAACCACTTGGGTGACCATTTAGTACTGGACTTATCAAAGTTAACCACTCTTAGAATTCTATTAGCATTTATTATTAAATAATATGCTTCAAAGTTCGGTAATTCTAAACCACCCTTATTTTTCGGAGTCATCGGTTTATCATAGGATATTCTAGTTTTCCTAGGTTCCCATACAAATCTACCTAATTCCGTATGAAGTTGTTTAAAGAATTTCCTAGAAATTAAGACTTGAGTAGCTCGAAAAATATATAATATTCTAGGGAGAACATTCATTTTAATAATTGAAGTCTTTGCCATTATTGGTAATTTCAGATTATTCCATCTTTTTAAATCAGACAGTATATGATCCCAAATTAGCTTGACATTGTTGACATAAAAGTCTCTATTATCTGTTGAGAAAACAATACCTAAATATTTTATTTTTTCTTCGGATTTTACCTGACCTACCAATGGTAAAAGCGAAAAGGGTGTAGGCGTCTTTAAGGGAAATAAATTGTTTTTTTTTTTTTAATTTATTTTGTAATTAGATATTTCTGCAAAATCTTCCACTGCTTTTAATATCTTCTTAGTATCTGAAACAGGCGTCGTACAATAAATATTAAGATCATCAGCAAAAGCAGCCATAGATATTTTTGTACCATATATTATTGGAGCATTATGATAAATATTCTGCTTAATATGTAAAAATAGTGGTTCTAGATATAAATTGAATAAAATAGGAGATAGCGGACATCCTTGATGGGTACCATTCTTCATTTGTATTCTTTTTGAGAAATTTTTATTAATATATAAAGTTGTATAGGGATTATTATATAATTTTTTTAATGTTAAAATGAAGTCTTGGGGTATATTAAAATATGATAGAATATCAAGCAAAAATTTTAAATTAACTCTATCGAAAGCTTTTTGAGCATCAATTATGAGTGAATAAACATTAAGATTTTTATGATTGGCATAAGAAATGAGTGTATGAAGTGATAACTTATTATCGGTAGTTTGTCTACCATTTATAAAGCCAGCTTGTTCATCAGATATTATTAGGTTTATTACTTTCTTCAATCTATTGGCTAAAATAGATGTCATAATTTTCATATCTATATTTAAAAGTGAAATGGGTCTATAGTTATCCGGATTTTGAAGATCTGCATTCTCTTTAGGTATAAGAATTGTTTTCGAAGCATTAAAATGCGGATCATTAATTTTATTGTTAATTATATAATTAAATACTTGTGAAAGTATTTTACCCAGTATATCACCAAAAGTTTGTAAAATTCAGAAGTCAAACCATCCGGTCCTGGAGCTTTATGTGGCTTCAAATTATTAATTGTATCTATTATCTCCTCAGAGGAAATTGGTTTGATTAAACTCTCATGAGACTCATCACCAATTTTCGGAAAAGTAATCTTCTGCAAAAAATCATTAATACTCTTATGTATAAGTAATTCCTGATGTTTGCCATAAATTTGAGAGAATATTAATTCAAAGGTATTCATAATGTCTTCAGTATTGGTATATCTTTTATTATTAAACTGTATTTCAGAAATTTGAGAAGGTATTTTCAATTGATTAATGATAGGAGCTAGTGCTTTTGATGGGGTCTGAATACGATTAGCGTATTTTACCAGTATTTTCTGTTCATAAAATGACAATTTACTATTTTGTAGTAAAAAAAGATCTTTTTGACATTTTAATAGCTCCATTTCAGTTTGTTTACTATAGTTCCTGATTAAATCTCGATCTAGTAACTTAATTTTAGTTTCTAATTCTTGTATGTCTCTAGTTTGTATTTTCTTATAATAAGTAGCCTTTTGGAGAAAAATTCCTCTTATTTGTGCTTTGGTCATTGCCCATTCTATATCAGATGGATGCCGGTGTTTAGAAAGATTAACTAGTAGGTGATTGCAGGCCTCTTGAATTTCTTTAGTTATGTCTTCTTTATTTAATAAATACGGATTTAGAGACCAATTATAACCTCTATGACGCCTACTATTTCTAATGTCTTTGTTAAAAATTAATGTGATTCTAGAATGATCCGATAAGTGTCGAGCTTGTATAGATACACAAGGATCTAAAGTAATTAGTACATCTGAAATTAGGAAAAAATCAATCCTAGACCACAATTTATGACAACTTGAATAAAATGTAAAGTTATTTGAGTTTAGTTGATTGTTTGTATATTTAAATGGGTCATATAATTTGAAATCTGTTTTAAGTTCCTTTAATGCTATCACTGCTTGATTATTAAAAGACCTGTGTGAACTTGATTCATCTAATTTGGGATCTTGATATGTATTCCAATCACCTCCTATTATTATATAACAGTTATTTAATTGAGTCAGGATAAAATAAAGTGATGCTATAAAAAGTTGTTGATTGGTACATGGGGCATATATATTAATAAGTGCCACAGGTTTATCATAAAGTGTAGATGAAAGAATCACATAACACCATATTCCCTCTTTGTCTATTTTAAAATCTAGAATTTTCTCTTGATACTGATTTTTAATGATAATAGCCACTCCTGCACTATTAGTTGTTCCCTCTGAAGCTACCACCTCTCTAATCTATTTCTTACTTTTAAGAACAGCTCATTGGTCATTGGTCAAGTGGGTTTCTTGTAATAAGATAAAATATGCCTTTGATTGGAAAAATAAATGAAAAAATAATTTCCTTTTTTTCGTGTTCTGGAGCCCTTTAGTATTCCATGAGTCTATTATCCACATACTAAGATCTTTAATTCGTTTAAAGATATTTTAAAATTGAGAAAGAATATTAAATTCGAGTATACTAGCACAATATATGTTGTCTGGAAGCAATCTTGGCATCCCATCCCTAACCAGTGCCTATCCACTATTCCCCTGGACCAGGATGTACATACGTTTTTTACACTGTTAAAACTTTTATAGTTAAATAACTTCACTAAACATCTATTCTTTATCTTACAAAATATAACATCAAAAACATGCAAGAAACCTATAAAAACTACATCTAACTCTACAAAGCCTAATCCTAACATTCCCTAATAAACACTGATAAATATCCACAACTCTTGTACACATTATATAGTTAAGCCTATCAAGTAAACAGTCTTCATTACACTTACATTTACTATCCTACCTCACTAATAGTTCTCATATATTGTTACTTATACTAAGTAGTTGTATCTCATTAAGTTACCTAACACTGATATTTAAATCTAAAATAGTCAAATATGTGGCAGTACACCTATTAAACAATAACATTATTAAAGTAAAGGTAATTCACCATATGTATTGTTAATTAAAAGAGAGAAAAGGAACTACAGAGAAAGCAAATGTTTGACTTCCTTTATGTAGCCTAAATTATCTAGAATTATCATGTCAGCAAATAAGGTGAATAAAAATAGGACTCTAACTTCACTTTACTGGATAATATAGTTAAATTTGTAAAATGATAACTAAGTAATACAGTTCTCAAAACAGTCAGAACCACATGCCAGTACATAAACAAGCTAAGCTTCACATTCCTGAAGAGCGCACAATATACTGTTTCATGGTCTCTTTATCTAGTATATATCTCAACACTAAATCCCATTATTATCTAAAGATTTGCAGTATTAAAACACATCAGTAATACAGAAAAAAGAATACTAAAAATATACTACCAGTTATTAAGACAACAATATTCAGTATAACATACCTAAGGAAAAAGAATAACTATAGTAAAGTTATAATACTTCTAAGCAATCAGTTAAATGACACATTTTGAAGCAGTACATTGTTAATTCAATTATAATCATACCTGAATGAATCCACAGTTCCCTTTAAAACAGTAAAACATATTACATACTTTAAATGTCCACGAATGGTCGTTTTACAGTCCAAATAGCTTCCACTTCCTCAACAGAGATCTTCCTGCTTCCTGAGCTTGTAATCCTGTTTTTGAGCTCGCGGCGGGGGAACCATTAAGCGGACGGACTTCCGGATGCGCCACCTCGAAAACGGACCCTCAGCAGCACCTAAAGGACTTCCTGTTACTTTGCGAAGGGGCTCAGTTCGTAAAAGCCATAAAAGTTCGGGAAATCTTCGTGGACGAGCTGGAGCTGAAAAAATAAACTAGTTAAACATTTATCAAGGGGCCTGGAGAAGAAAAAAGAACAAACAAAGGATTTTGAAGCCTCAAAATATAGTAAGCATGGAATCCCAGGATCCACGTTGCTGCAAACAGACTGGATGGTCAGATCAAGCTTCCGACACTGGAAGGGACTTAAAAATCTTCAAAAAGGTAACTTTTGCTTCTTTTTTTGTAGATATGGAGTATTTGGAACCCTCGACTGTAAAAATCAATATGTTAGGATATTTCATTTGAAATTTGATGTTCTTTTCAATGAGAAACTTACAGTATGGAGATAATGCTTGTCTAGCTTGCCTTATTTGCAATGGTAAATCCTGAGCCATAGAAACTTTATTATTCTGCCACATAATATAACCTCCATTTTTTTTAACAGTTAAAATTATTTTGTTTACGTCCTGGTAGTTAAGTATTTTGACGTATACTGGTCTAGGTATGTTTGAGGCTTGTGCTTCTCTGAGAGCTCTATGGGCAATTTTCTATGACTATTTGTTTAGCTATGTCCGAGTCATTAAACAACATTTCAAGTATTTGTGTAATGGTAGAAATTAAATCATTGTATTGGATAGATTCTGGAATTCCTCTGATAATTATATTGTTCCTTCTGGATCATGCCTCCAAATCCAGGATTTTATTTTGCATGGACTGAATATCCAGGTCATGAATGTCTGTTTTTTTTGCAAGCAATGTTATTCTGTCCTCATTTTCAGATATTCTGGCTTCTGATTTATCTATTCTTTCGAGAATTTGAGTGCATGTGGCACCAAAAGAATGCACCTGGTTTGATAATTCTTTTAAAGCTTCTTGGATAGGTAACAAAGCAGTTTTAATATCTTCCATATTAGCCATTTGATCCGGTTTATTTTTCATTCCAGCTTTTGAAAGTTCCTGCTGTTTTGTAATCTTCTGCCTTTTTGTTGTTAAATCTTTTTCTGACGACTGAAGTTCTGATAATTTAGTTTTTGTTGTTGTTGTTTCCATACTTTTATCTTCTTTTGACATTGTGAAGCAAAGCAAATCTTTAGTATAGCTGAATGATAAATATCCAAGGTTACTACTCAGACAGTTCCTTTGTTTACTACTCTGTTCAGAGTCAGTCAGGCAATCAGATCCAATCCTGTTAATTTGTCTATTTTCCTTCGATTCCTTCACCTCTCAGACGATATTTAGTTGTAGTAGATTAATTTTAGCCAACAATTAGTGTAGAAAATACTTGCAGTATATCCTCAGGGTTAATTTTTATTCCGAGTATCTGAAGAGCTGTAGATATGCAGTGTCTACAGAATGGCGGCCATCTTTGAGTCCAGGTAAACACACTTTTGATATTTTAATGCCATTGCTACATGAATAACAACTTCATTTTATCCCAGCATGTAAAAAAAACTTTGAAAATATTTAAATAAACAAAGCTGCATATACAACTATTTAGACAGCTATTAAATACATTCAGAGAACAAATAATCATGTAATTTTTTATAAAAGGAATACACTAATAGAGGTTGTCTATTTCTGCAGAAGGTAGCTGTTTAACATATTGCACAGGATTTCATGTTACTAGCTACATCTGCTTTGGTTCACATCATTTCTTAAGTATAGACAGCATAAACCATCCTAGATCTAGTAAATCAAGTATAACACCTTGATGGCTTTCTATTGAAGTGTCATGGAATACAGAAAAAAGGCCAAAAATACAGGAGAAGTGCAAATATTGAACATCTCTCTACTCCTTTAAACTCCTTTGTGCAGATGGGCAAGTCTTTTGCACCACCTTCCCCAAACTTATATATACCAATTCTGAGATCATCATACCTTGTAGAAAACAGAATATTCTGAGAAATGCTAATCTTGGACTTAGTATATGTATTTATTTTTTAATGATCTTTCAGACTCCACAATTTGGGACTCAACAGTAGGAGTCCCTACATGTGAAATGGTTATCCATTTAGACACCAGCATGCAAAATACCAAAAGACAGTCGCTATGAAATTTACTCCATGTGATCAAACAGATAGCTTATTTGGAGTGAATCCAGGAATTCTGACCATAGTTTTCTTCTGCACTTTTTCTTTTCAGTTCACACAGCAGTTTCAAGATACTTAATATACTTATGCATTATTGCTCAGCAACAACATCGGTACTAAACCATATGAAGTATATGCATTGCTATACACTCTGTTTCAAAACCTTGATATTATAGCTGCATCATAATTTTGCTAAAGTGGCAAATACTACAAATCTTGCTTAACAACATGCATATTAACTGTCCATGATGCATTCATTCAAAATTTTTTTTTTCATTTTATGCTTAAGACAGTATTAACTAGAGCAGTTAATGTTCCTATCCTTGCTTTAGCATCTTTGGCACTCAAAGACTGTATTACTATGTTTATCAGCTACTGGAGAGCAACAACCATACCCTAATCACCATTAACTTGCTTTTGAAGTTGGTAACATATGTTTGTCTCACACATAAACTACATTTTTGAAATATGGATTTATCTGCCCAAGCTCTTCTTCTACTAGACAGTGCTACATCTTACAGCCTTGAACTCAATGGCACTTGTGTACTTAATGACAACTGTATAAATGCTACAAACCTATGACCTAGCAACACTCCACTTTTGTAACCTCTAGTCTATGGCTCAGTAGCTGTGCACTACTGACTTTGACAGTAATACACAGTTTTGGATACAGTCTGAAATGTTGAAACACTCTGGTATATCTACCTAAATAAATATGACTTTTCTAAAGCTTACTTAAAGTATATACAAACACATTTTTAATACACATTCTGCTTTTTACATCTTACTTTAACTGATTAATTGGTTTAATTACTTATGTGACTTTTTTTTTGGTTTCATAGGTATTTATGCTGACTGTTTGACTGACTCCTTGTTCTGATGAAGTCCTGCTACATCAGCGGATGAAAGCGCTCAACTATTAAATCATTTGGTTCAACGCTGTTGTTGTCTTTTTCTATACATTGGTTATTTGTTTTGTGGTTTTTACCTCTAAAGCTTACAGAAGTATACTAGGGATTGAAAACATGAGTACCAAAGATAGTGAAGTTCTGCCAGCCACCAGCTACAACTTAGTGTAAAGGAAATACAAATAATGCAGTCAGTGAAGAAACAACAAATTAAATGCTGCACAGCCATACACACATTTAACCTAATAAGGAGTTTAAAAATCCTTGGGAAAACACCAACAATCTCAATGACTGTGTGGCATCAGTGAACTCTACTCTGTAGAGCTTTCACTCTACCTGATACCTGACTCTGCCTTTCTCAACTGCAACTGTATGATACTAAATTTTAATCAGAAATAAATGAGAGAAAAATCAATGATTATTTTAAGTTGCTAAATAAATAGTAAAAAAAAAAAAATAATTAAAAATAAATAAATAAATAAATAAATAAATAATTTTATCTCCCTCCTCCAAAAAGAAAATCACAAAAAGAGGTGTGAGTTAACACCCTCTTCTTCCCTCCCAGCACAGGTCCCATCTCAGTTTACAGTACAGATTTATCAGGCTAAAAGCAATGCAGGGGTAAGCACTACAGTTTTTTTACATTTCTGTGCTAGTTCCACATCTGCAGTCAATATGAGCTGAGTGTAAGCAGACCATTAGATGGCTTACTGAATGCTGACTGTACTAGGTATTTTGCAATCTTACAGAAGTCAGCATAACCATATGTTTTTGTCCCATAGTATTGCTTCATTTTAAGAATGACTCTATGCTGCTAAAGTCTCTGTCTCTGATTTTTGGGGAAAGTATAGAGGCACTGTGGAACAACAGTGGCCCAAAAAATGAAGAGGATGGGGTGAGATACCACCTGCGAATGGACTGTACACTTGACTAGTACAGTATACTGAAAAGACCACCAACATTATGCTGAAAAGGTGAAATGACTGAATGGCATCATTGGGCACTTGATTACTACAAGGATGGGGTGGGCAAAAATATTGTTTATATTGCTGCTTTCCTTTGAAGAGAAACCTAGTCAAGTTATTTTAAAAACAAAACCCTAGATAAATTGGGGCAAGCTCCCCTACGGAAGAAACTTTATCCCTGTGCCTGCCTAATTAATCTTATCACTGTTAGGAAACTTAAAAAACAAGGACAATTGAACCAATTTGATTGAACAAGCTTGAATAATTGTATTCCACTTTAAAGTAAATCAAGCATCGTTTCAGTAACTGTAGATGGGTGCCGAGTGCATCTCACCAAGGCTACAGATGTATCAAAGCATGGGGTTTCGGGGATGGGGGTCCACAGCAGTCACCTCCAAGCAAGACTACATTATAGCATATAAATAGTGTCACAACAGTTGGGGATAGGTAGCATTCTACACTGCCCCTCTGCAGCAGGTGTTTCTGGGGAATTACTGCCAAAACTAAGGAGGGATAAGGTGGAAATTAGCAGTCAGAGGAGGTGTGAGCAGGAATGAAGAATCTAATTAATTTTGGGCTAGGTGCAGGAATTATTGGGCAATTCTGACAGCAATTGTGTGTGTGTGTGTGTGTGTGTGTGTGTGTGTGTGTGTGTGTGTGTGTGTGTGTGTGTGTGTGTGTGTGTGTGTGTGTGTGTGTGTGTGTGTGTGTGTATGTGTGTGTCTATGAATGCTTGGTACACAGAACCTGGATTTTGGTAAGCAGTCATGATATGTTGGAAATAAACTAGTTGCTGCATGAAACAAACAATAATTTTTTCAACTTTCTTCAGATCAGGCCTGGCTGCATGTTGCAGGTTATAATGCTCCAACTACAACCCATGTGACCCCTGTTCAATTACCGGAAATATGCTAGAGAAGTTGAGAGAGGGGAGGATGGGTTTGTATGGCTGGTGTCAGCTCATTAACCTTGAGAAAGGGCGTTCGCTAGCCCTACTTCACATTTAAGACATCTACTGATGGTTGAGTGATTGCTCATAAAGAAGGCCAAGCAAGTTGGGGATGTTGAAGTGTTGTGAGCACCACTGAGTCAGAGATGTAGGCATGAGTGGGGCTATTCATGTCTTCCCTTGACTAGACATCATGGTGAGACCACAAGCTGTCTGATGGGGAGGGATTAGATTAAATGGGGCAGGAATCTCAGTAGGACCACTATATGGCCTGCTGTCCACTACCCGACTCGTATCTTCCAGGTGAAGAAATGTGCTGATAAGTTCTTCTTCTGGGATAATAGCAAATGAGATATAGGTCTGTCACTTAGTGTGAGGACTGATGTCTGTCCCTGGAAAGAATAAATGAGCAAATGCTAAGAATTAAATGGTGTCACTGGGTAAATTCCAGATGGCAATGTAAAAATTCACCAGATCAGTTTATGTTTCAAGGTTTGTCACAATAAAAGATAACATTTTAGAAATTATACCATGCCTTATAGGGGATAAAATATCATTATAGAGTATGAAAATGAGCTTATTAGTTAGAAGATTCGTTCTGTAATCTAGTAGGTAAAATAACCTTTAGGTGTTAGTTTTTGCTTTTGCTAAAAAGACTGTTAACCACAAAGAACAAAATCATTTTTGCCATCAAGTAGAAAGACTGAGTTCCTCAGAAAATGAGATAAAATTTGCATATGCATGTAGACAAGCAAATGCTGTAAGATCCATACGTTCCAGCTATTGATGTCAGGGTAGTGTGTAACTACTATATGATATGAATTTATTTAACTTCTTGGTCTTTGTATCATTCATTGGAAGGTAGGAATAATGCAAGGCACTTTTGAAAAATGACTTCGCACTTACAATATAACACTAAAGAAGCACTGCTTTCAGGAATTAAATTGACCATAGTATAGAACACATAAATCTATACAGTTTACTTAAGGCAGAATGCATGCGACCAGGGAAAACAGTTATTCCACGTCTGATCAGGTATCTTGTAGTATATCTGGAATATGAATAGCAGATATTTCATAATTGCATTGGTAGGTTAAAAACTATGCATACAGCTAACAGCTGTATTCTAAAAGCAGCTCTGTAGCCTATGCAAAGGAAGAATTGCAGAACATTTATAGCTACTGTGCATGCTGTCTGGAAGGTGGAATGCAGAGAGGGTGATGACGAGTGATAATTGTGCAGCAGTAAGCCTTGTGATCATTTTTGAGTTCCTCTGATGAAAAGGTTTTCAGCCAAAATATATGCTTTATCTGTTCTGAATTTTATTTTAATTGCATCCTCTTATTACAAAAACAAATGTGAACCAGTCATTAGAACTGCTCACATCACTGCTGACTTGTTTGAAAATAGAACTAGTTATCATGATGACAGATAGTTAGAAATCATTCTTAGAAATGAGAACAGGACCGCTGTCTTAATAGGTCTGTAGCACTTGGAGATTACATTGGTCATGACCTGTTGGACACGACACCAGCTACAAAATATAATAAATATGTAGGGCAGAGAAAATCCAGACAGAATTAGATTATAACAAATCACATTCTGAGTTTCTCACTTTTGAAACATAAAAGAGAGGGAAAGCAACTAGCTACAAGTCACCATCTATGCCCCTAGCATTGGATGACTCTTACCTAAACCTACTAGAGGTGCTCACCATCCAACCAAACATCCAGTTCATGGGTGACTTTAACTACCCCTCTATAGGCTGGGAAACATACACTACCTGAAACTCACAGATACAGCCAAAATATTGAAGCAGCATTTCAGTGAATGTCATAATATCGAAATAATATAATAACAGTAGAAATGCATACAAGGATATAAGCTAGGAACTCTGCAAACATCAGGGTGGAAACTATTCATGTGTCACTTGGATACATAGCAACAGTGTAAGAAACTGCCACCTCTCAAAAAGGGAAAGAGATTTGCCTAGTGAATAGTTATGTGTGTAACTTAGAAATGAAGAATAAAAGTCACAAGTATTGAGCATGTACATTAAAACTCAGTGAGGGATGCAAAGGTTGAATAGTAATGTATACAACATCCTAGGTGCAATGTGTTAGGAGGTGCGATTATGTCACATAGAGAGGATGAGGGGTATAGGGTATAATTTGTTAGCAGCAACTGCATCTCAAAAATCTGTTCCTGTATCGAGAGCAAAAGACCAGCAGTCCACTTTTTATTTATTGTGCAAAGGTAATAAATATCACCTCAAAACAGTTTATTGTGATGCAAACTGCATACATATATGTGAATCTCATTTATGTTACTGGCTAATATTGTACTAATGCTAATTGGAAACAACCAGATGGTTTCTCTCTTGGGGAACATAAAAACCTGCCACAAACCCACAACGTATGCTTTACACCCTGATCCACTTGTCATCATACCTCTCAACTGTCTAGATTTTTGCAGAAAGTCCAGATTTTTGCCACATCATTTTTGGTTTTCTGGCAAATCACTGGGTGACCTGAGGAATGAAATTAGTAAACAATATCATACATTTTTTTCAGACTTGATATCCTTTAGAAAATTCATCTTAATGCATGCATGTTATTCTAGCAACTTTCTAAGTTTATAAGAGCAATATTTAAAATTTGTCCCTAATTTTGGGCCTTTGTACCCCCATTATGCCAGGCTTTGTCCAGATTTCTTGGGGCTAAGAGATTCAGAGGTATGCTTGTCATGTTTGAAATATATAGTGTGTTGTCTGAAAGAAATTTAGCAATTTAACATGCTAGAAAACAAACAATGAAAGAACATGAGCAAAATTAACAGCTGAACAAGTTTATAATATGGACTTGATGCAGACATTTTTTAGACTTCTCACTATTGTTTAATGATGCCATATAGTCAAGTTATTTTACTGCACTGCATAAACACAGAGGCATAAAATAATGTATGATGTTTATTTGATGAGAAGCATATTGAGTATTCATGTTCATAGATTAGTACTAATCTAACAGTCTTTGGGAGCCTAGCCAATTATGCCTTGTGAGACTCAAACCCTGCACTTTGTATTTGTAAGATAAACACCTTAACCATTAAGCCACCCTCCCAACCCCTATGGAGATATGTTTCACTACATTTATTATATATTTGGCATTTTTCCTCCTGGTTCCTACCTAAAGTGCTATTTTGGAATCCAAAAAGATGAACTTGCTTTTAAAAGGTAAGTAGATAATAAATCTAGAAATTACATACATGGGGCCAGATTCAGGAAGGCTTACACGGAGTTCAAGAGTAGTGTAAGCCTCCGTGTAAGCCTCCTGATTCAGCAACAGCCCAAATCTCCGTGTAAGAGACAGCTAACACGTCTCTTACACGGAGTGGCGGGAATGCTCAATACCTCATTTGCAGCTCCAAGATATGCAAATGAGGTATGTGAGCGATCCACGAAGCCCAAACCAGTCCGTGTAACGGACGTGTTAGCTGCAGAAATGTACTCAGCTGACAACTGAGTACATTTCTGCAAAATTAAAAACGGAGCTATGTCAGCTCCAAATAAAGGGTGCATTTGTTACATTAAGCATGCCAATGGCCAAATATGTGGCCATTGGCATGAAAGTGTTGCAAAAAAGTTATATAACTTTTTTTTTTTCACGGATTTATGTGTTTAACTGAAGCGCACACCCGCAAACGGGGTGCGCTACCTAAAACTGAAAACCGAAGCTTATAAGCCCACAATTGTGAGATTTATGTATTACATGAAATGTCAATGGAGGGACTTGCAGAGCAAAAACAATATGGCCTCCGCTTAGTGGTTGTCAAGGGGGGGAAGCTCCGTGTAAGATATGTAACTAAGCATTACTAGGCAATCCTATGTAAATGAGGCTTACAATACTGAATCACACTGCCACATAAGTAATGAGCACTTTCTGAGTCGTGTAAGAGTTAGAGAAGGGGAGGAACAGAGTAAGAGGTATGTGACATCATGGGGGCGAAGGATAGAAAGAAATGTACCAGATTGGAGGGCAATGTAAGGTAAGAGATGACAGACAGACATCAGGGAGGGAGGTGTGTCCCAACAGAACACTGGGAATGTCAAGAAATTGAGGGCATACGCTATCCCTACACTCTAAGTTTCTTGAAATACGTGCATCGTGCGCTGCAGCGTGTAAGGCAGGTTCAACATGTGGAGCGTGTTGCAAACAGTTTACAACGGTTTGCGCTGGCGTGCGTGTGTAAGGCGGTGTGCTGCGTTTTAGCATGAATCAGCCTAGCTAACACCGTGTAAGGATGTGTGCGCTGTAACACCGTGTAGGGATGTGTACACGCGTTTAAGTTACTGTGAGCGTGTTTAAGCCGGTGTGCCCCTCAGGAAACAGAGAGGAAATAGGAAACAACCAAAATACAGGGAAACTGCCAGAAGATACTACTAAAGTTAATTGGTGGAAACAATTAGAAGCAGGCAATTACACAGGCAGACTAGAAGCCCAACCCAGCACTTAAAACACAACAAAGAGCAGTGCAGGCTGTTTCTCACAAGAGATACTGCCAGAAACTAAGCTATCAGAGTTGAAACCTGAAAAAGCTGAACTCAGAGCAGAAATGCTAGGGGCTGCCATAGCTGTTATAATCAGACATAGGCGAATTGCCGAGGGTGGTGATAATGCAGATGCTGACAGACAACCCAGAGTGAGGAGAAGGAGAAGAGTATACAGGCCTAGGGTCACCTACCATGGGTTACATGAGCTGGAGATAGTAGAGCTATAGAGTGGACAGAGAGCTCCTGCAGCAGATTGTTGAGCTGTGCAGGCCACGCCACACACAGAACCAACAGAGGGGAACCCATCCCAGTGGAAACCAAGGTATGTGCTGGCCTAAGAATACTAGCAACAGGTACCTTTCAGAGACCAACTGGCGATATGATGGGGATATCACAGGCATCAGCCTCCAGGGTACTGCACCAGTTCCTGGATGCCATGTCACCACATGTCAGTGATCATATATATGTCCCTAGTGACCGTGAGGTTGTGGCCAGCAATATGCGCCTCTTCCAGCAAATAGCGGATACCCTGAGGTGCTGGGTGCAATAGACTGCACGCACATACGCATCAAGGCACCAGCCGTGAGCGGGTAGAGTCTACATTAACCGCAAGGGATACCCCTCCATCAACTGCCAGGTCGTGTGTGATGCCCAGGGCATAATAATGAATGTGTGTGCTGGCTGCCCTGGTAGCTACCACGATTCCCACATCTGGCATCTGACGCAGCTGTACCAATCATTTGCCAATGGGGACTTCCCACACGGACACCTAGTGGGGATGCTGGTTATGCACTTGAGCCGTGGCTGATGACACCCATCAGAAATGCACACACACCCGAACAGGAACGCCATAATGAGGCACACGCACAAACACGTAATATCATAGAGCGTGTGTTTGGGCTGCTCAAGTCACGGTTCCGTGTCTGGACACGCCTGGTGGAGCTTTGCAGTACACACCAACTACATGTACCCAAATGATCATGATATGTGCTATGCTACATAATATGATCCTGCGGAAACAGCTGCAGCAGGACCAGCACAGGGCTGGGCCAAACATCCCCACCATTGCCAAGGCCACCACAGGCAGGGGTGACTTGGAGGAGGAACAACCTGACCTTGTCCCAGTAGGCAGAAGGAGGCGTGCCCAGTATGCCCTGGCCTTGGCAAAGAGGCAACGATAGCACATATGCTTGGTCAGTAGGAACACTGGGACTGATACCCACTCTGACTCACTCATACAGTAACAGGGATGCCTAACATGACACAACCTGCTTCCAAATGTACAGGGAGTGTAGTATGTGCATCCGACAGAGGCAGCCCTGCAGCACCATCCGAGGCATGAATGCCATGTGTTAAGTAATGTAATACCATGTATCATATGCACACCTGAGGACCATGACTAACATCCACCCTCACCAATCATAAACCACAAAAACACAAACCCACCTCATAGCTATCACAAGGATAGGAACCTAGATGTAATGCTACCCAATGCCAAAGGTATAAACAGCAAGATGTGTGCAGTGTAAATGCACACAGTATAGGGAATGCACATATCAGTGCTGTAATAGAAAACAGGGTCAAAGCGCACATCAGCACCCTGACACTACCAGGGTCACACCTCATACAGTGATGTACATGTGCAAAAACATGGAACAAGATACAAAATGAGGGTGACTACCAATAAATGGCATGGATAACCACACACCCCTGTTGTTACCACAACAAGAAGCAACATGCATTAGCCATGGTCAAACACCAATGGCTAAAACTGACTACTACTATATAGCTTGCTGCAGACCACTGTCCTAATAGCAGCAACTGCCCCAGGCCTATGTTCACAGGTTCACAGGTTCATACTAGGCTATCTGCCCTAGGGCATTTATAAGCCTAGACCAGAGTTCCGTGGAGTCTGCCGCACCTTCACTCTGACGGATAATTTGCCCATTATATTGCTGTGCCTCTGACAAGCAGTGATACTGAGGTTATCCCTGGGGCATACCTGCAATCTCCCATCCATTGATTAAGATCTCACTTGAACAAAGCCAGTGAGGTACTCAGCCTCACATGTACCAGGATGTTGTTCCACAGCATAGGGACTCTCTGGTTGAAGAATCTGTCCCTCCAGCACATCCTATTAATATCTGTGTTGAGGTTTAAATCTCCTGCCACTGTAGTTCTGATGGATGTAGAGGTCTTGAGGTGAAGCGGACATTAACTCAGGTTTGGACATGGCCTTGGATGTCAGGCACAGGTCACCTCTGAGCAGACGGTAAGTCACGGAATCAAGCTGGAATTCCTCCAGTCGGGCAGCATAAGAAATATGTTTGAGACCCTTTCTCCTCCTGTCGAGGAATCTGTGGGCCCATCCAATTGCCATAGGTGTCGGGTCATATACATGCTGAATGGGGCATTGCACTCAATCAATGGTCCAATGAGTGAAGAGTACAGGGGAACAATGACCTCCCTGGATCTAGATGTGAATCCCTGCATGATGAGGTGGGCAATGTAGAAGTTCTACCTAACTACCCTGGCAACGTGAGTGTCAAACAAAAGGTTACTCTCAACCTGGGTGCCCAGGTCCCTGATAACCTCCTGTGTGCTTAGAGGATTGCCACCTACATGGGAACTAGTGGTAACCTTGTTCTTCCCAAAGGGTATGGCTATGCATTGTTTAGTGTGTAATGTAAGGCCATGGCTCTGGCACCAGTTATCCGTGACTATGACACCCTTCTGAAGGATGTCTGTGTCAGATGGGTGTCCAACTATGGTTCCCAGTCTGCAGTCATCTTCAAACTTTGTCAGCCATAATCCTGCTGTGTTTGCTTGTACTTCTGAAAAGTAGATGCTGAGCAATAGTGGGCCCAGGACTGAGCCCTGTGGGACACCACTTGTGACAGTTGTGGAGTGTGACATGGCACCAGCAAGTCTGAACCTGTCTGTTCTGTCACGTAGCCGGGTTTGCAACCCATCCTGTGATGTATGGGTTCACATTTTAGCTGGTGATGTTTTCAATGATACCCAAGTGGGGTATTGTGTTGAAAGCCTTTGCCAGGTCAAGGTAGGCTGTGTGGAGTGCCTTGCCCTTGTCAATGGCCTTGGTGTCTGTTATGAAACAGTCAACCAAGTTTAAAAGGCATGATCTGCCCTCAACAAAGCCTAACTGGGTTGGATCTAATGTCTGCAAGTCCCCTATGTCCTCATCTATGACTTCCATTATGATCTTCTCCATAGCTTAGCAGACCCTGCTTGTCAAGCTGATGGGATGGTAGTTTCCGTGGTCGGTGGAGGCACCCCATGTGAAGTGGGTCCACCATTGACATATGCCACTCCTTGGGAACATATCCTGAGTTGAGGCTAAGATCATACAGCTGCCCTGACTGCGGGTTGAATTCTTGAGTGAGTTCATGGAGCACAAAACCAGGGACACCATCTGGTCCCATGGATGCTGCGTCCTTTCCCTTGGATAGAGCAGTTCCCACCTGAGCATTTGAGATGTTTGGGGGGCTACAATCCTCTTTCATACATATCTCTCCAGTTGTGGTGGAGGGGTGGGTGGAGCAATCTGCACTGAACCTGTCAGCCAGTATGTTGGCAATGTCTATAGGTTCAGTGATATTTACAGCATTCTGAGCCTATTCTGAGCATATCTGGGAGTTTCCTCCCAGGTGTGTAACGATTCATAAAAGGCCTCATTGTTGTCCCGTGAGCCCTTAGTGGGTTTACTCCCAATATTCGCCTTGGATGATTTCATGGGGAACTCAGTGTTTCACCTATATTGAGCAGGGGTGTCTACCCTTCCACGGATATCGCCTATCTTGTAGTACCTCCTTCCTTGTGTTGTAGTGCTTGTTTATGGCTGAGGTCCACCACACTGGACGCTTGCCTCTGGTACAACGAGTCTGTGTTTTGTTTGGGATTGCCTCATCCATGCAGTCTTGAAGGTGCTGGTAGAAGGCAGTTGTAAGTGATACAGTGGCTTGGGTAATGGTGTCTGCTGGCTTGGGGCTTTGAAAGAGACCACAACAGTCATTAGAAGTGTGTAGTCGGCTTCTGAGAGGTTCTGCACTGTGGTCTTTTCTATCTGGGGTGGAGGTGGGATGTGGACTTCCACTGAGAGTAGGTCATGATCTGATCTCACCAATGATGGGTATACCTCTGGTGTTGAACATTGTGAGCCCATGTTTGTGATGATGAGATCTACTATGTTGTCTCCTCTTGTGGGGATGGTGACTAGTTCTTCCATGGCATGTGAGTGTATGAACTCTAGGAACCTGTGGCTAGAGTGTTGTGGCTGTAGTACTGATCCCAGTCTATATTTGGATAGTTGGGATCACCCAGTGTGATGGTGTTTGCAGGTACATGTATCCCCGCCACTGTTTTCATGAAAGCTCTGTGAGGTACCTGAGTTTCAGAGGATGGCCTGTAACATGCTACAAACTTCAGAGCAGTCTTGCCTATGGTTAATTGCACGCGGATGGTGTACAATGCATCGTGTGTTGCCACCAACCATGAGGTGAGGGTGTCCTTGATGAATATTGCTATTGCCACCCCTCATAGTGGTAATATGTGTACTGCATAGATACGAAATATTGTGCCTCTGACTTAGTAGTGACACATTATGACCACCTTACATAATTGAATAATGTGACTATGCCTCTGTCCAGTCTGTGCCCCTGTCCACATGCAGCTGTCCAGATGTCTCTTGAAGAGAGTCAGTGAGGTACTCTGTCTAACATGAACTGGGATACTCTGCTAGAGTTTGAGATGCCTCTGAGTTATGACTCTGTCCCTTCAGCATGTCCTATACATGTATGTGCTGAGGTTCAAATCTTTAGCTCCCATGTTTCTGGTGGATGTGGATTGCTTG
The DNA here is from genome assembly GCF_019279795.1 of Protopterus annectens. Lineage (NCBI taxonomy): Eukaryota > Metazoa > Chordata > Ceratodontiformes > Protopteridae > Protopterus > Protopterus annectens. Next base: position 264,825,581 of record NC_056740.1, read on the forward strand.
CAGTGGAGCATGTCTACCAAATCCTGATCGGACATGGTCTTGTATGTCAGGCATAGGTCACCTGTACGTATGTGGTATGACACTGAAAAAGCTTGTTTTTAGTTATTCTGGAAGTATATGACATGTGTTGTAGATCCCTGATCGTCATGGTAAGGTACTTGTGGGGTCTCTCCAGCTGCTGCAAGTGCTGGTTGAGGTACATACCAAATGGGGCGTTGTATTCAAGCATTGGCCTGATAAGGGAGAAGTATAGTGGTACAATGACCTCCTATGGTCTGGATGGAATACCCTCCATGATAAGGTGGCCAAGATAGAAAGTATGTCAAACAACTTTGGCAACATGGGTGTCAAATGAGATGTCACTATCTACATGTGTCCCCAGCTGTCTGATTTGTTTCCTGTACTCATTGGGTTGCTGTCTATGTACAGATCTGTGGGTACTGTGTTCCTCCCAAAGGGATGGCTACACATCAGTCGCAGTCAGTTTTAGGCCATGAGTCCAGCACCAGCTATCTGTCAGTGTGACGGCAGTCTGTAGGATGTGTGTGCTGGCTGATGTATTCACTATGGTGCCCAGGTTGCAGTCATCTGTAAACTTTGTCGGCCACAACCCTCCTATGTTTGCTTTCACATCTGAAAAGTAAATACCAAATAAGAGAGGTCCCAGGACACAACCTTGTGGGACACCACTTGTGACTGGCTTTGAACCTGACAAGGCACCTGCAATGTTGACATTATGGGTTCTGTTTCTGAGCCATTTTGCAACCTATGCTGTGACATATGGTGTTATATTTCAGCTGTTGAGCTTGTCTATGATGCCTGAGTGGGGTATTGTGTCAAAGGCCTTAGCCAAGCGCAGGTAGGTTGTGTGGACTGTGTAGCCCTCATCAACGGCTCTACTGACAGTTTCAAAGTAGTCAACTTGGTGCAAAACGCAGGATCTGCACTGTACAAAGCTGAATTGGGTGTGATCAAGGGTCTGTAGGACACCAATGTCTCTGTGTGGAAGCTCCATAATGACCCTTCACAAAGCTTTGCAGACAAGGCTGTTTAAGCTTGTGTGGTGGTAGCTGCCAGGGTCTGTGGAGGCATCTCCTTTGTGGAGTGGGACCACTGTTGCCGTGACGCCAGTGTTCAGGTACAGATCCTGTAGCAAGGCTAAGGTTAAATAGGATCTGCATATACAGGTTTATCTCCATCTGTAGTTCACATAGCATGCAACTGGGGATACCATCAGGTCCCATTGATGCTGTGTACTGCCTCTGCGGACTGCGGCTCACACGTCGACATCCAGGATGACAGTGAGCTTACATACAGCTGTGATAACTATCATGTCTTGGGGGTGAGGGAGGGGCTACATTGCACTGAACTGGTCTGCCAGGGTGTCAGTAATATCTGTCAGGTCCCTGGGATATAAGTTGTTGTGTACCAAATCTGAGCATATATGAGGGTTCCCACCCAGGCGTCAGACATAACTGAAGAAAGCAGTGTGGTTACCTTCATCGTCTGTGGTGATTTATGTCCCCAAGTTGAACTTGGGTGTCTTTATGTGAGAATGTAGCTTTCTACTACTGCTGATCACAGCTGCCTTACATTCTGGAGATGTAGCTCTGTCTTGCATTAGTATCCTTCATCTGTTATACAGTTTGTTTATGGCTGGGGTCCACCAGACAGGCCACTTTCCCTTGGTGGTGAAGGTGTCATTCTCATTTGTGATTGCATGGTCCATGCTTACTCGGAGATGTCCGCAGAAAGTGTCTGTGCAGGAGTCACCATTGTGTGTTGTGGTTTCCACTGGCCCAGTGGGCTTAATGGATACCATCTCAGTCCGAAGAAGTGTGAAGTCAGCTTCTGAGCTGTTTGTCACTATACCCTGGTATCATACTAGCACTGACACAGGTGTAAACAATTCCCCAGAATCCATCAAACAAAATGGACATGCAGGCTTACAGATGCCCTAGGGGTAGCCTAGTATGAACCCATTATGATACAGATTGTACAGGACACTACAGATAACCCCAAGGCTGTTGCAAATGATGGTAGTAAGCATGTTGTTGATTCCTGGATATGCTCCGGATCACACCGATATTACAAACAACATACCAGACACACACAGGTATGGCCAACATACATCCTGACATGTGCAGTGCAAACCCCCATAATGCCAAATACCTTCCCAGCAGACTGCCGCCTCCCTGACATTATGTCACCCTTACCACAGGGTACGCACTCAAAGAGCAGTGTACAACAACAGTGGGTGTTCTCAACAAAGGTGCCTCCGGGATGGATAGGAAAACAACCACCCCAGGATCATGAGAGGTTTGGTCTGCACAGCTATGGAAACGAACAGCATGTATCACATACATAATCTCATTGCGGATCTATTGACACCGACCCTACCCAGTGTGGGTTTACAAAGTGCAGACCCCACCCCTAAACATGTGTGACTCAGTTGAAACAGTACTTGAAGTCAGTGATGAGGGCAATGTGGTCCACACAGTGTAGCCGGACCTTGCAAAGCCTTCTGTACAATACCCTATGTGTTCCGTATAGATTTGCTCACCAGCTGATATATACACCCCAATGTCATGGGAGGGGTTGCAAACCAGACCAACGACAGAACTGACATGGTCAGACATGCAGCAGCCATGTCAGACTACAAACCACATATAACAGGCATCCCACAAAGCTTGGTCCTGGGACCTTCACCATCTGGTATATATGCCCCATAGGTACAGGCCAACAAGTAAGGACTGTGCTGGAACATGTTTGTAGAGGACAACAAGCCGCCTGACATATCTGATACACCAGCTGACACAAGCATCCCATAAAAGGGCCACATAGAAACAGACAGCTGGTGCCATAGCCATGTCAGCATGTTAAATGGTGAAAACAGTATAGTCAGCCTCTGTGGATAATCCAGTAAGTGACCACCAATTCCCACATAGGTGTCGACCCATGACATTCCTAACATGTAATGCCAGAATGGGGACACAAGGTGATAGATATCCTGCATTGGACAAAAATGTGGCTGTAGGGTTAACAGCAACAATCCATATACCAACCTAATCATGAGGGTTATGACATCTAGCTAAGGGGAGGTCATTGTGGTTTTGCAGTTATCTTTCAGCAGCATTACAAATGACCACAACAGCGCCTGTGTGGTGTACCTCAGCAGATAGATTCAGCAACTGTAAAGTCCACAACAGTACCTCACCAGGAGTATCAAAGAGCTGGAACACATGTAATGTGTCGCCTGATTAAACAGAATGCAGTTACACACACTGCCATGTTGGCCACCCAGACACAAGCTGTGCCTGATGTAGAAAGCCATGTCCAAGCTGTCAGCAATGCACATGCCGCACCTTGTACAATGTGAATGGCAGGGAGATATGCACATGAGGGACCTGAACCCCAGCACTGACATACATAGGACAAGCTGTACTGCATTATCCATAACACAGAAGCCACCACCACGCATGAGTAAACTACCAGTACAGGTTATCCATAGAGTCACTCATTTATTCTACTCAACAGGGATCCTAACGAGTGGATGGGAGATGGTAGGTATACCCTGGGTATCAATGTTGTGTCACAGGTAGACAGAGGCACAGTATACAAAACAAGACATATGTCATGCCAAACTGCACTTATGATGTGTTGATGGACAAACACACTATCCAATAACCATTAGAAATGGCCTTGGGCACATCGGTAGTGTTTGCCAATGTACACCCATGTTGTGGAATACACTACTGCAGTTGGTTGAGGCCGTTGTAAGTAGTTCACATCTGAACATAATGCAACATGGTCAGATAGGTTCATAGGTTCATACTAGGCTATCTGCCCCAAGGCAGTTCTAAGCCTAGTCCAGAGTCTGGTTGCGACGCCACCCCTTATATGGAAACAGTACTGTGCCCATTAGTTTGACGTGCCTGTCTCCAGCAGTGACACAGTGACGATCCCCGGGTAAACCTATGATTTCCCATCCACAGGTCAGGATACCTCTTGAACAGAGCCAGCAAGGTGCTGTGACTCACATGGACCGTGATTGTATTCCACAGCATAGGAGTCTCCGAGTGATAAATCCACCCTCCAACATGTCCAATGTACATCCCTGCTACGGTGTAAGTCACTTGCACTATTGGTTCAGGTGGATCTGAAGATTTTGAGGTGGAGCATGTCCATTAATCCCTGGTTGGACATGCTTGCATGTCATGCACATGTCACCTCTAAGCAGACAGTATGTGACTGAATAGAGCTGTAGTGTTTCCAATCTGGCAGCATATGACAGATGTTGGAGACCCTTTATCCTTTTGTTGGGGACATTCAGGGTCTCCCACTTGCTGCAGATGTCAGGTGAGATACATCCAGATAAGGCAGTGTACCAGATCACCGGTCCGATAAGTGAAGAGTACAGGGGAACAATGACCCACTAGATCTGGATGTGGATCCCTTCCTGATCATGTGGACAATGTAGAAGGTCCTACTAGCCACTTTAGCAATGTGAGTGTCATCAGAACAGTGACTGTCAACCTGGGTCCCCAGGTCCATGATAACCTTCCCTGTGCTTAGAGGATTGCCACCTATATGGTAGCTTGGGGTTACCTTGCTTTCCTGAAGGGTATGACTACACATGTTTTGCAAGTTGACTTCAGGCCATGGCTCTGGCACCAGCTATCAGTGTCCGTGAGCCCCTTCTGAAGGATATCCGTGTCTGATGCACTGTCCACTATGGCACCCAGTGTGCAGTCATCTGCAAACTTTGTCAGCCAAAGTCCTCCCATGTTGGACTGTACTTCTGAGAAGTAGATAACAAACAATAGGGGCCAAGGACTGAGCCCTGTGTGAGACCACATGTGACTGGCATGGTGTCTGACATAGTGCCAGCAACTCTAACCCTGTGGGTCCTGTCTGTAAGACAGTTTGAAACCTGATCTTGTGACATATGGGTGTACATTTCTGTTGGTAGGGTTTCCTACAATACCTGAGTGGGGTATTGTGTTGAAAGGGTTTTCAAGGGCAAGGTAGGCTCTATGGACTGCCTTTCCTCATCAATGGCCTTAGTTACTGTTTTGATAATGTCAACCAAGTACAAAAGGCATGACTTGCCCTTGATCAACACAAACTGGGACAGGTACAATGTCTGCATGTCCTCCATATCTTTCTTCATGAGCTCCATTATGATCCTCTCCATAGCTTTGCAGACTACACTTGTTAAGCTTATGGGGCAGTAATTACCAGAGTCCATAGAGGCACTGCCTTTGTGCAGACATGCACAACTGGACCCTAAAGAGGCTGTTGTGCACAGTATGGAAATGTAAATCAGTGATAGGACTAAAGCCCAGGATAATGTCCACCACAGTGAAAGTACTGAACCACTACACTATACAGTACAACAGTGCTAGGTCAGTATGAATGGATGTTAACAATTGTATGCAAAGTATCCCATGCAAAAGCTGCAGGCACAGTATAATCCCTGTTGTGTTCACAGGAAGCATCTGGACAGTAACTACACAACATGTCACAGAACACACAACCTTAAACAGGAGTTATTTGTTGGAGTTCACACTCATCCACAACTGTGATGGGCTGCATAGTTCAACATATGGAAAGCTCACACTGGGCATGCTCACACACTTTGATAAATGAGACATCATTCACACAACATGCCATGGGAAGGCTGAAGTGGGCATGCTCACACACTTAGTTCAAATGTTCCTCTTAACAACTGTGAAAACACACCACAGGATGCACATTCCCCATTCCAAACAATGAAGATGTCAGCACCCTATAAGTAGATCAGTAGAAATGCTACCTCCCAGTAATCCGAATAGCGCCTGCTAATGCGCCTGTCTCTAGTGTCATAACATAGTTAGGTAGGGGTTTGAATCCAGCAAGTGGCATGTGTGTGTGTGAATGGGGTAAGTGTCTGTATAAGTGTGTATGAGAAGCACATCCCTTTGGCAACTGTGGAAACACACCACACGGAGCTCATTCCACTTTCTAAACACTGATGATGTCAGCACCCTATAAGTAGATCAACTGAAATGAAATCTCCTAGAAATGTGAATAGCGCCCGCTAATGCGTCCGCCTCTAGTATCATAACATAATTAGGTAGGGGTTTGAATCCTGCTACGGGAATGTATGTGTGTTAGTATGAGTGGGGTTTGTGTGTGTGCATAATGCTGTGGAGGGAAGGTGCCTTTTGCCAACTGGGAGAACACACTACAGGGTGCACATCCCTCTTCGTAAACACAGATGATGTCAGCACCCTCTAAGTACAGCATTGGAAAAGATTGCTCCTACTAATGCAAATAGCACACTCTGCTAATGTGTCTGCCTTTAGAGTCATAACACATCTAGGTAGGGGTTTGGACCTTGCAAATGGAATGTATGCTTTTACTGTGGGTGGGGTTGGTGTGTGTGCACAATGGCGGGGTGGGATGTCTCTTTGCCAAATGGGGCTATGCACTGCAGGGTGCACATTTCCTTAACAAACAGTGATGTTGACAGCACCCTGTACAAACAGAACAACAACACAGAAGGTGTTGTTACCAATGATGCATGTAAGGTTACACTTCAAGTAATGTCCACAAAACAAAGTAGGATAAACAAATGCTCCTTTTACTCTATCCAAACAACATGGCAACAGACAACTGACACTACTCAGTATAGTGCTACATGCTACTGTAACATGCAGATGTACCAGAATATACCTAGATAGTGTTTTGAAGCCTGAATGTGGCAAGTGTGTGGATGTGTTATGTTACTGTGTGTGCATTTCCGTATGGAAAACATGTTTGAGATATTGGCAATATTGTTGCAGACAGTTTAGGTGCAGATATCCCCCATTCTCCTACACAAGTGGAATTAGTTATCACAGATGACTGTAACCTCCCTATCCTCTCACATGTCCAGGTGAGGGCCACCTCAACATTGCAGGACACATAGCATCACTGTTACAGAATGGTATCCCTGGATGTGTGCTACATTCACCCCAGGAGGACATGGCACCACATTACAGACTGATATTACTCCCTGGCCATACTACAGGATGTGTACCTGAAGAGTGCCATACATACACAGTGGTCCCACACCAATGAGGAGTAACCTCTACTGACCCTGGTATGTACTGCATCATATGCACAACTGGCCTTCTGTTCTAAGCTACGGAAGTGTCACGTATGGGCAACATGTACAGCAATATTACATATGTGTATATTTCAGGACTATGCACACAAAACCTATCTCATGGACAGAGCTATAGATAGTGAACTATGATACATTTGAGGTGTCACAGTAAACACAGTATTAACCTGCTACTTTGCATTACCTGTGTTTGTGGCAGCTGTTGCTGTGTCAGTGGTGCTTGCTTGCTGCTTGCTGTTTGCTACTCATGGTTTTGCTGCTGGCTGTCTGTATATTTTCTCTTCTCTCTCTCTCTCTCTCTTTCTCATTAGGTCTGTGCAATGACTGTATTGCATGAGTGGAGTGTGGGTACTGAATGCTTTTGTAGGTATCTGCATAGGTCCATGTGATGGCCCCTGCACTAATTGTAAGGCAGCATTTGCTAATTGCATGCAGCCAGGTGTGTGTTGATTGCATGTCTCACTGTGATTTCAGGACACTGCTATAAAAAGGTATGTGAGATAGCCGATGCCCTTTCAGATTGTAAGGCGTGGACGATGCTGGTATGCTGTTGACAGTGTTCTGTGAGTGTGAAGGTTAGTATGGGAATCCAGTGATTTGGCCATTAAAACTTTGCCTCACATGCTTTGGATGGTACATCTCCTATATTGCCTTTATACTAATTCCTACTATTGACTGTTATATTTATTTTAGCAGAGTGCTTTTGTATGGCTGTCATGGCTTAGTGGTAGGTCATACAGACGAATGTTACCAAGGTCCTGGGTTCGAGACTGGCAGTGGGAATTTATTTTTGTCTCCAGACTTTCAAAATGAGTACAAGACATGTCAATCAAAGTGCCATAAAGGCACTTTTAAGCACTTTAAACCAGGTCTGCACTCATTAGCATGAATGAAGAAGGATGCGTGCCCAGTATGGCTTGGCCTTGGCAAAGAGGCAACGCATAGCACATATGCTTGGTCAGTAGGAACACTGGGACTGATACCCGCCCTGACTCACTCATACAGTAACAGGGATGCTTAACATGACACAACCTGCTTCCAAACGTACAGGGAGTGTAGTATGTGTATCCGACAGAGGTGGCCCTGCAGCACCACCTGAGGCATGAATGCCATGTGTTAAGTAATGTAATATCATGTACAATATGCACACCTGAGGACCCCAACTAACATCCATATCCACTCATATGACCCTGTGGATACAGCTGCACATCATACAGTGATGTACATGTGCAAACACATGGAACAAGATACAAAATGAGGGTGACTAGCAATACATAGCATGGATAACCACGCACCCATGTTTGTACCACAACAAGAAGCAACATGGAATAGCCATGGTCAAAACCAATGGCTAAAACTGACTACTACTATATAGCTTGCTGCAGACCACTGTCCTAATAGCAGGAACTGCCCAAGGCCTATGTTCACAGGTTCATACTAGACTATCTGCCCTAGGGCATTTATAAGCCTAGCCCAGAGTTTTGTGGCTTCTGCCACCCGTGCAAGTTGATGGATAATATGCCCATTATTTTGCTGTGCCTCTGTCAAGCAGTGATACTGAGGTTATCCCTGGGGTATACCTGCAATCTCCCATCCATTGGTCACAATCTCACTTGAACAAAGCCAGTGAGGTGCTCAGCCTCACATGTACCAGGATGTTGTTCCACAGCATATGGACTCTCTGGGTGAGGAATCTGTCCCTTCAGCACATCCTATTAATATCTGTGTTGAGGTTTAGGTCTCCTGCCCTTGTAGTTCTGATGGATGTAGAGGTCTTGAGGTGAAGCATGTTCATTAATCCTGGGTTGGACATAGTCTTGTATGTCAGGCACAGGTCACCTCTGAGCAGACAGTAAGCGACTGAATACAGCTGGAATTCCTTCAGTCGGGCAGCATAAGAAATATGTTTGAGACCCTTTCACCTCCTGTCGAGGAATATGTGGGCCCATCCAATCTGAATGGGGCATTGTATGCAATCATTGGTCTGATGAGTGATGAGTACAGGGAACAGTGACCTCCCTTGATCTAGATGTGAATCACTGCATGATGAGGTGGCCAATGTAGAAGGCCTTCCAAACTACCCTGGCAATGTGAGTGTCAAACAAAATGTCACTGTCAATCTGGGTGCCCAGGTCCCTGATAATGTACATTGTGCTTACAGGATTGCCACCTAGATGGGAAGTAGTGGTAACCTTGTTCTTCCTGAAGGGTATGGCTATGCATTGTTTAGTGTGTAATGCAAGGCCATGGCTGTGGCACCAGTTAGTCGTCTCTATGAAACCCTTCTGAAGGATGTCTGTGTCAGATGGGTTTCCAACTATGCTTCCCAGTTTGCAGTCATCTTCAAACTTTGTCAGCCATAATCCTCCTGTGCTTGCTCGCACTTCTGAAAAGTAGATACTGAACAAATGTGGTCCCAGGACTGGGCCCTGTGGGACACCACTTGTCACAGCTCTGGAGTGTGAACTGGCACCAGCAACTTTGACCCTGTGTGTTCCGTCACTTAGCCAGTTTGCAACCCATGCTGTGATGTATGGGTTCACAATTGCTGGTGATGTTTTCAATGATACCTGAGTGGGGTATTGGTTGAAAGCCTTGCCAGGTCAAGGTAGGCTGTGTGGACTGCCTTGCCCACGGCAATGGCCTGGGTGAGTGTTTTGAGAAAGTCAACCAAGTTTAAAAGGCATGATCTGCCCTTGACAAAGCCAAACTGGATTGGACCCAATGTCTGCAAGTCCCCTATGTCTTCATTTAGAATTCCCATTATGATCCTCTCCATAGCCTAGCAGAACAGGCTTGTCAAGGGGATGGGATGGTAGTTTCTGGGGTTGGTGGAGGCACCACCTTTGTGAGGTGGGTCCACCATTGATGTATGCCACTCCTTGGGAACATATCCTGAGGTGAGGCTAAGATTAAACAGCTGCCCTAACTGCGGGTGTAATTACTCATTGAGTTCATGGAGCACACAACCGGGGACACCATCAGGTCCCATGGATAAAGTGTTTTCTGCCTTGGATTGAGCAGTTCCCACCCCAGCAGTGGAGATGTTTGGGCGGCTAAAATCCTCTGGTGTGCATACCCCCCCAGTTGGGGGAGGGGAGAAATCTGCACTGAACCTGTCAGCCAGTATGTTGCCAATGTCTGTAGGTGCAGTGATATCAACATCATTCTGAACTAAGTCTGAGCATATCTGGGAGTTTCCTCCCAGGTTTCAAACATAGGTAAAAAGGCCTCATGATTGTCCCTGGAGTCCTGAGTGGGTTTACTCTCTAAACATGCCTCGGATGATTGTATGGGGAACCCAGCGCTTTACTCACAATGAGCAGGGGTGTCTTCCCCCATACGGATTACACTCTATCGTGTAGTAGCTCCTTCCTTGTGTTGTACAGCTTGTTTATGGCTAGGGTCCACCAGACTGGATGCTTGCCTGTGGTACAAAGAGTCATCATTATTTTGGATTGCCTGAACCATGCAGTCCTGGAGGTGCTGGTAGAAGGCATTTCTAAGTGATACAGTGGCTTGGGTAATGGTGTCCGCTGGCCTGGGGGCCTTGAAAGAGACCACACCAGTGCTCAGAAATGTGAAGTCGGCATTTGACAAGGTCTTCACCGCTTCCTTTCCCATCTGGGGTGTGGGTGGGATGTGGACTCCCACTGAGAGTAGTCCATGATCTGATCTCACCAATGATGGGTATACATCTGGTGTTGAACAGTGTGACCCCATGTTTGTGATGATGTGTTCTAGTATGTTGCCTCCACTTGAGGGGATTGGGACCAGTTGTTCCATGGCATTTCAGTGTATGAACTCTTGGAACCTTTGTGTTAGAGTGTTGTGGCATGATTAGTGATCCCAGTCTATATGTGGATAGTTGGAATCACCCAGTAGGATGGTGTTTGGAGATACATTTATCCCCTTCAGTGTTTGCAGGATAGCTGTGTGAGGTACCTGAGTTTGAGCGGTGGCATGTAACATGCTACAAACTGCAGAGCAGTCTTGCCTACGGTCACTGGCACCTGGATGGTCTCCGATGCATAGTGTGTTGCCACCAACCATGAGGTGAGGGTGTCCTTGATGAATATGGACACCCACCATCCTTCTTGTTGTTGTCGGGATGCTGGTGCCGGAATGCATGAGATGAGGTAACACCCGATAGTGCTGGGGTGCTGTCAGAAACTGTGAACCAGGTTTCAGGCACAGCACAGACATCAATGTGCTACATACTGAGAAGGGCATAGAGTGTGTGCAGCTTGAGGTAGAGACCTTGGGCATTGAGCAGCATCAGCCGTAGTGTCTTTCCTTTACTGTGTTCTAGGGTGGTAGGTGTAGAATCCTATTTCCAGTTGTGATTGTATGGTCCATGCTGTCTGACATCTAGCTAAGGGAGGTCATTCTGGTTTGGCAGTTATCTTTCATCACCAGTAGAAATTACCACAACATCCCCTGTGGGTGTACCTCATGCACACACATCCAGCACCTGTAAAGTCCACAACAGTACCTCACCAGGAGTATGACAGAGCTGGAACACATGTAATGTGTAGTCTGATTAAACAGAGTGCAGCTCCACACACTGCCATGATGTCCACCCAGATGCAAGCTGTGCCTGACGAGAAAGCCATGTCCAAGCTGGAATCAATGCACATGCTGCACCTTGTACAATCTGAATGGCAGGTAGCTATGCACATGAGGGAACTGAACCCCAGCACTGACATATATAGGACAGGCTGTACTGCATTATCCAAAACACAGAAGCCACCCCCACACATGAGTAAACTAACACTACAGGTTGTCCATAAAGACACTGGTTGAGTCCCTCAACAGGAATCCTAATGAGTGGATGGGAGATGGGAGGTTTACCCTGGGTATCAATGTTATGTCACAGGTAGACAGAGGCACAGTATACTAAACAAGACATATGACATGTCAAACTACGCTTACAATGTGTTGATGGACAAACACATTCTCCGACTAGCATTAGGTCAAGATACCTCTTGAACACAGCCAGCAAGGTGCTCTGCCTCAAATGGACCAGGATTGTATTCCACAGCATAAGGAGTCTCCGAGTGATAACTCCATCCCTACAACATGTCCAACATACATCCCTGCTAAGGTGTCAGTCACCTGCACTAGTGGTTCAGGTGGATCTTCTGAGTCTGAGGTGGAGCATGTCCATTAATCTCTGTTTGGACATGGCCTCGCATGTCAGGCACATGTCACCTCTAAGCAGACGGTATGTGAGTGAATAGAGTGTGAGTGTCTTCAATCTGGCAGCATATGACAGCTGTTGTGGTTCCTTGATCCTTTAGGTGGGGGACAGTCAGGGTGTCTCCAATTGCTGCAGATGTTGGGTGAGATACAGCCAGAATAGGGCATTTGACTTGATCACCGGTCTGATAACTGAAGAGTACAGGGGAACAATGACCCACTAGATCTGGATGTGAATCCCATCCTTATCAGGTGGGCAATGTAGAAGGTCTTCCTAGCCACTTTAGCAATGTGAGTCTGAGAAGAATGGCGACTGTCAACCTGGGTCCCCAGGTCCGTGATAACCTCCTCTGTGCTTAGAGGATTGCCACCAATATGGTAGCTTGGGGTCACCTTGCTTTTCCTGAAGGGTATGTCTACACATGTTGTGCACTCTGACTTCAGGCCATGGCCCTGGCACCAGCTATCAGTTACTGTGAGTCCCTTCTGAAGGATATCTGTGTGTGATGCACTGTCCACTATGGTGCCCAGTGTGCACTCATCTGCTAACATTGTCATCCAAAGTCCTCCCATGTTGGCCTGTTCTCATGGGAAGTACATGACAAACAATGGTGGCCAAGGACTGAGCCCTGTGTGACACCACCTGTGACCAGCCTGAGTCTAACATAGTGCCAGCAACTCTAACCCTGTGGGTCCCGTCCCTAAGCCAGTTTGCAACCCATCTTGTGACATATGGGTTTACATTTCAGTTGTGAGGTCTTTCCACAATACCTGAGTGGGGTATTGTGTTGAAAGTGTTAGCAAGGCCAAGGTAGGTTGTATGGACTGCCTTTCCCCAACAATGGCCTAAGTGACCAATTTGAAGATGTCAACCCAGTACAAAAGGCATGATCTGCCCCTGACCAAGCTAAAATGGGATGGGTACAATGTCTGCATGTCCCCTATATCTTTGTTTATGAGCTCAATTATGATCCTCTCCATAGATTTGCAGACTACACTTGTTAAGCTTATGGGGCAGCAATTAACAGGGTCTGTAGAGGCACTGCCTTTAGGCAGATGTGCACAACTGACCTTAACCAGCCTGTTGTGCACACTATGGAAATGTAAATCAGTGATAGGACTGAAGCCCAGGATACTGACCACCACAGTGAAAGTACTGAAACACTACACTAGACAGTGCTACAGTGTTAGGTCAGTATGAACGGATGTTGACAATTGTGTGCAAAGTATCCCATGCAAAACCTGCAGGCACAGTATACTCCCAGTTTTGTTCACACAAAAGCATTCGGACAGTAACTACACAACATGGCACAGAACACACAACCATAAAATGGAGGTATTTGTTGAAGGTCACACTCATCCACAAATGTGATGGGCTGCAGAGTTCAACATATGTAAAGCCCACACTGGGCATGCTCACACACTTAGATAAATGAGACATCTTTCACACAACATGCCACAGGAAGGCTGAACTGGGCATGCTCACACACTTGGTCCAAATGTTACCCCTAGCAAATGTGAAAACACACCAGAGGATGGTCGTCCCCCTGTCTAGACACTGATCATGTAAGCACCCTATAAGTATATTGGAGAAAAGGATTCTCTCAGTAATCCGAATAGCGCGCCGTGCTAATGCGTCCGTCTCTAGTGTCATAACATAGTTAGGTAGGGGTTTGAATCCAGCAGGTGGCAAGTGTGTGTGAAGGGGGGTAAGTGTGTATGAAAGAAACATCCCTTTTGCCAACTGGGAAAACACACCACAGGATGATCATTCCACTTTCTAAACTCTGATGATGTCAGCACCCTATAAGTATATCAGGGAAAGGACTTTCCCAGTAATGCGAATAGCGCCGTGCTAATGCGCCCATCTCTAGTGTCATAACATAGTTAGGTAGGGGTTTGAATCCAGCAGGTGGCAAGTGTGTGTGTAAGTGTGTATGAAAGGAGCATCCCTTTGGCAACTGGGAAAACACACCACAGGATGATCATTCCACTTTCTAAACTCTGATGATGTCAGCACCCTATAGTATATCAGGGAAAGGACTTTCCCCAGTAATGCGAATAGCGCTCTGCTAATGCACCTGTCTCTAGTGTCTTAACATAGGTAGGTAGCGGTTTGAACCGCAGAAGACAAGTGTGTGTGAAGGGGTAAGTGTGTGGGTATGAAAGAAACATCCCTTTGGCAACTGGGATTACACACCACAGGATGATCATTCCACTTTCTAAACTCTGATGATGTCAGCACCCTATAGTATATCAGGGAAAGGACTTTCCCCAGTAATGCGAATAGCGCGCTGTGCTAATGCGTCTGCCTCTAGTGTCTTAACATAGTTAGGTAGGGTTTGAATCCGCAGATGACAAGTGTGTGTGAAGGGGTAAGTGTGTGGGTATGAAAGAAACATCCCTTTTGGCAACTCGGAAAACACACCACAGGATGATCATTCCACTTTCTAAACTCTGATGATGTCAGCACTTATAGTATATCAGGGAAAGGACTTTCCCCAGTAATGCGAATAGCTGTGCTAATGCGTCCGCCTCTAGTGTCTTAACATAGTTAGGTAGGGGTTTGAACCGCAGATGACAAGTGTGTGTGAAGGGGGTAAGTGTGTGGGTATGAAAGAAACATCCCTTTTGGCAACTGGGAAAACACACCACAGGATGATCATTCCACTTTCTAAACTCTGATGATGTCAGCACCCTATAGTATATCAGGGGAAAGGACTTTCCCCAGTAATGCGAATAGCGCTGTGCTAATGCGTCCGCCTCTAGTGTCTTAACATAGTTAGGTAGGGGTTTGAACCGCAGATGACAAGTGTGTGTGAAGGGGGTAAGTGTGTGGGTATGAAAGAAACATCCCTTTTGGCAACTGGGAAAACACACCACAGGATGATCATTCCACTTTCTAAACTCTGATGATGTCAGCACCCTATAGTATATCAGGGAAAGGACTTTCCCCAGTAATGCGAATAGCGCGCTGTGCTAATGCGTCCGCCTCTAGTGTCTTAACATAGTGAGGTAGGGGTTTGAACCGCACATGACAAGTGTGTGTGTAGGGGGTAAGTGTGTATGATTGATATATCCCTTTTGGCAACTGGGAAAACACACTACAGGATGCACATACCCATTTCTAAACGATATCACAATTATGTATGGCTTTTGATTACAGACATGCCATGTGTGTTGTGCACACACAGAATGCCCATGTATGTGGGTTGTCCTCACAATAATGCATGACATTGATTACACCGGTTATGGCAATGAACACATGATGTATGTGTGTGCCAAATACACATATGTACCTGTGACTTTCAATAGTTACCATGTGTGATGCCTGCCACATGTGAATACATGGTATTTGCACAGGGTAACATTATGACCGTGGTCTTCTGTGCAGATGCTGCATGTGGGATGTGTATATACAGTGTGAGATGTAGATGCTATCAGCCTAGTAGTGAGGGATGCACACCTGGTCTGGGGCATAAGGTCTACATGTTGTTAATGTACAGGAGCTGCATGTTTTCACCTGTTGTGGTAGTGGTAAGACAGTATTCCATAGCAATGCAGTGACTGCATGCTAAGAACCATTCAGCTAGGGTGTTGTAGATACACTTATTCATTAGCATTCAGTAATTTGTCGGAATCCCTGGTGAGGGTCTGATGCTAACCAAGGTCAGGGGTCTACCAGCCTGTGTCACTTGCTCAGTGATCCCTTCCATGTTCCCTATCACGTATCCCAGTGAGCGACATCCCACATCAGCTGTGGTGGCATGGACAATGACTGAGTCATATGTGTCCATGCATCTGACTGACTTGTATGTTGTTGTTACAGTTTGGCCATGTGTTTCCATCTCATACATGTGATGTACATCAATGGGTAGGGATAGGGTTGACTGTGTACATGTGGCAGCTGTGACATTACTACATGACACACATATTCCACAACTGTACCATAGAGGTGACTGACAACTGACCTTGCACATGCTACCAGAGTATTGAGATTACATTGGTGATTGACAGCACATGGGCCAATGGTGAAAAAGAGACATAGGTCCATAGGTTCGCACAGGGATATCTGCCCAGGGCATGTATCCACCTAGCCAGAATGTGCGTGCCTTTCAACATGCATTGTGAATCTGTCTTGCTATGCCCTTTTCCAAGGTTAGTATACTGTGCCTCTTTCTCACAGTGACACATAAGTGATACCCAGGGTAACCCTACAATGTCACATCCAGTCATTAATATCGCCTTGAGCATAGTCCCTCAGTCAGGCCGCCTAACCTCTATTGGGATACTAATCAGGAATGAAGGGTGGCTCTGAGTTGTGAATGTGCCCTCCACCATGTCCTATGTATATCACTCCTGAAGTTCATGTATTTCCAGCGTGTATCCTGGTGGGATCTGGATATTCTGAGATGCAGCATGGCCATTACGTGAGGGTATGACCTGGCCTTCTATGTAAGGCACAGATTGCCTATGAAGAGGCAGTATGTCACTGAGTAGAGCTGCTGCTACTTTAACCAGTCAGTATGTGGCATCTGTTTGAGCACTTTGATCACCTTGTCGAGGTACATATGTAGTAGCCCCAGTTGCTGCAGGTGTCTGGTAAGGTGCATGCCGACAGGTTCATCATAGTCAATTATGGGCATGATGAGGGATGAGTAAAGGGGCACAATGTCCTCCCCTGGCCTACATGTGGATCCCATGATGATGTGGCCCATATCACATGCTTACCTAACCACTTTGTCCATGTTGTTGTCAAATGGTAGGATGCTATCAACTCATGCACTCCCAAGGTCCATAATTCCTAGGTCTGCACTTACTGGATTAACACATATGTGGTACATTGTGGTCATTTACTGTTTGACAAAGGGGATGACTATACTCTTTCTGTCATTCATGTTGAGGCCATGGCTGTGGCACAAGTCGTGTGTTTGCAAGAGTCCCTTTGGAGGATGCGTGTGTTAGCTGTTGAGTTGATTATGGTGTTCGGTCTGCAGTCACCTGTGACGTGCTGAGCCACAGTACTTCCATGTTGGCCTGTACCTATGACAAATATATAATGAACATGACAGCCCCTAGGGCTTTGCCTTGTGGGACACCACTTGTACCAGGTTGGAGGCTGACATGGCTCCAGCAATTCTACCATGTGTGTTCTGCCCTTGAGCCACTGTGCAATACCCATAGTGACATAGGGGTTAATATGTACACTGGTGAGCTTCCTAGAATGCACAAGTGGGGTATTGTATCCAAGGCTTATGCAAGGTCCAGGTAGGCTGTGTGGACCTCCTACCCCTTGACAGTGGCCTTGGTGACTGTTTCAAACAAAGCAAACAGGTTTGATAGGCAGGATTTGCCATTGACAAAGCCAAACTGTGTATGGTGACATGTCTGTAGGTCCACAATATCTAGATATGTGAGGTTCTTGATGATTCTTGCCATAGCTTTGCAGACAAAGCTAGTCAGACATATGGGGCGCAGTAGTGTCCAGGATCCGTGACGGCACCACCTGCATGTTGAGGGACCACTGTTGCTGTATGCCACTCTCTGGTCACATATCATGTATTAAGGCTGGGATTGAACAGTGGTGTTATGTCTGGGTGTAGCTCTTCTTGTGGTTCATGTAGGACACAGCCTGGGACACTGTCTGGTCCCATTGATGCAGTGTTTACTGCTTTGGGAAGGGCATCTCTTACCTGAGCATCTGTGATGTCAGGGGAAGCACTGTGATGCGAGACATATGTTCCCTTTGGTGTGGTGGGGAGAGAAGGCAGCATTGAACCTGTCCACTAGGATGATGGCAATGTCTGTGTGTTTTATATTTTGTGTGACATATTGTATTACCTCTGAGCATATCTGGGTAGTACCACCCAGGTTATTAACATAACTACAGGCAGCCTTGTGATTATCCTCAGTGGCTTGTGGAATCCTCTCTCAAAGATGGCCTTAGACAATCATATGGGTGCCTGTAGTTGTCTTCCAATACTCATCAGTGGTGCCTTCACATTTTGGGAGGTTGTTGTATCATGTAGTGGCGCCATCCTTCTATTGTATAGTGTGTTTATGGCTGGTGTCCGTGCCCAGGACATCTGTCTTTGGAGAATTGGGTCATGCTTTCATATGTGGCTTCATGATCCATGCATTCCTGAATGTGTCCACAGAATGCCTCTATACAGGTATCTGCAGTCTGGTCCATATTTTCAACAGGCCTTGGGCCTTTGAAGGCTTCCACATCATTTATGAGGGGTGTGCACTTGCTTGACATGAGCTGTTGACAGACGTGCCGCACTCCAGACAGAGCAAGGGAGGGTCACAGTCAGCTACCTGTTGGGACATACCTCCTGGACCACATGGAAAGAGACACAGAGGAGCTGTTACAGCACCCTCTCAAACTCAGGTCTCCCACACAGCCTTCATGCTGACACAGGAGAGTTTAGATTACTCTGCAAACACCATCATACTGGGTGATGCCAGCTACCCAAACATAGACTGTGTACATTACACAGGCCACAATACCCAAGCTCTAAGATTCCCATTGATCAGACATTCTTTGGCTATGGAACAGGTAACCAACCTTCCCACAAGACGGGCAGATATACTAGAGCTGATCTTTACAAACATGAGTAAAAACTAATCACCACTGGGAGTATATCGCTCATTGTTGCAATCAAACCATATACTAATCACACTGGTGTTCTGGATCCCCACATATGCAAACCTCCAACACATCGATGTGTGTGTGTGGAAATGTCCCTATTAGCAACCGTGACAGTATCGCACAGGATGCAGATCCCCTTTGAAATAGTGATGATGTCAGGACTGTATAACTATATCACCTGTAGTAAAGTCCTCCAGTAATTTGCATAGCGCCTGCTAATGTGTCTTTCTTCAGTGTCATAACGTAGTTAGGTGGGGGTTTGAATCCTGCAAAGGGAATGTATGAGTGTGGTTTATGTGTGTGCACTATGCTGGGAGGGTTAACTGCCTTTGCCAACTGGGAGAACACACTACAGGGTGCACATCCCTCCTCCTACACACAGATGATGTCAGCACCCTCTAAGTACAGCATTAGTAAACGTTTCTCCAACTACTGCAAATAGCACACTCTGCTAATGTGTCTGTTTCTACTGTCATTGCACAGTTAGGTGTGGGTTTGAACCTTGCAAATGGAAAGTATGTGTTTTACTGTTGGTGGGGTTAGTGTGTGTGCACAATGATGGGGTGGGATGTGGCTTTTGCCACATGGGGCTATGCACTGCAGGGTGGTCATTACCCTTAACAAGCAGTGATGTTGATAGCACCCTATACAAACAAAACACAAAACAGAAAGTGTTGGTACTGATAACACATGTAAGGTAACACTTGTTCAAGTAATGTCCACAAAACGGAGTAGGATAATAAAACATTTCTTTTATTCTATACAGACAACATGACTACAGACAACTAAGTGCCAGTACTCAGTATAGTGTTACATGCTACTTGAACATGCACATGTACCAATATACCTAGATAGTGTTCTGAAGCCTGAATGTGGCAAGTGTGTGGATGTGGGATGTGTCTGTGTGTGCATTTCCGCATGGGAAGCATGTTTGTTGTGGCAATCAGGGTACTACAGTACCTGATGCACATTACATCTTCCAACTGATGAGGTTGCCTGCACCCTGTGAGTACAGGTAGAGAAGGGGATGCCAGTAGTAAACAACATAGTGCACTTCTGAAATGTGTACCTGTCATGTATCAACAGCTACTCATGTAGGGTGATAAATAATGGGAATGGCAGGTGAGCGTGTGCATGTGTGTGGGTAGCAGGGTGTGTATAAATGCATGTGTGACAGAACAGATACATGTAGCTGAATCTACATAACAGCACAAGATGCACATTGCCATAGTCAATGTTAGCATGTGATGGTGTGCAGCAGGTACACTTTGTTAAGTAGTATGGGTGCAGATAACAACTGAGGACATTCATACAGTTACTGCAGCAGGACTGATGGGATATACACACATTTATACTGCAACACACAACAGTTACCAACATGTTACTACTTATACACATCTATGTAGTCACCCTGTGCATCAGCAACGTGTTTACCTTTACCTGCACCGATGTTGTAGTATGCAGGAGGTGGCACAGTGTCATCATATGCACAGGGTGTGGGTTAGATATGCCCAAGCCGCCACTGGTAACACCAATTGACATGTGTGTGTATGTGTGTTTGTGAGGGGCAGCAGTACAGGGTGGACCGTTGTTGGTGCAGTGTGTGTGTGTATGTGTTTGCCCTAGGTGTTAGGTTTCTGCATGTGTGTAAGCACGCACACAGTCCCACATAATGGCTGCCATGTACAGGGTTTTGTGGACAGCCACAGACTGCACCTGTCAGGTCATCCAAATCAGTGTCTGTGGGCACGGACACGGTACCTGTGCCTGGCAGGGGTGCTACGGGTCAGATCCGTACTAACCCAGACTGGGTACTGTCATCGGAAGCAGGGGTGTGTTGACTGGACACAGTTCCCTGTTGGGACTGTCCAGAGCCACGTGCACGTGGTCTCCTGGGGCGCCTGGATGACAGCACAGACCCAGCATTGCTGGGGCTGGTGCTGGCACTTGAGGCGCGCGAGTGGGCCCGTTGTCGTCCGCGGCCACTGCCAGCTGGTGCTCTTGCTGGCATACGGCCACCTCGACGCCGCAAACGCACACCCACCCCCTGGCCCCTGGACATCTGGTTGTGGAGCAGCTGTTGTATGCCCCCACAACGCCTGTCAACGACATCTGTGAAGTTACGGATAGCATTCGCAACATCACGGATGCTGTCTGTCATGGCTATGCGACATGCTCTCATCTCCCTCAGACCCTGTCTGGTGTACCTTTCCATACGTGCCTGTGCCTGCATGACAGTTCTAAACATAGTGGAGGTTGACATACCTCCCTGGGCACGCCGGCCAGAGGCAGTACGGGCACGGATGCCCCCCCAGAAACCATGGGCGAGTGTCTGCCTGGTATCATTCGAGGCCTCTGCACATGGCTGCCGTGGTGTGGATGCATGTGCCACAGGTACCACATTACCCTGATCTATGCCCACTGCTGACTGTCCATCACCTAGGGACAATGGTGATAAAGGATGTAACGGCAGGATGACTGTGCGCATTGACGGGTTGAAAGCTGTGTACTGTCAATTGGCTGACCAATGGCGGACCCAGACACACCTTCCTGCACCATTACAGACATTTCATCATCATCAGTACCTGGGGCACAAGATTCAGGTTCCCTGCTGCAGGTCACCAGAGCAGCACCAGAACCTACGGGAGGAAAACATGGAACACAGATTACAGTCTCAATACATATTTGAAAGAGATGAACTTCAATACTAATGCACACATTCAGAAATGGACACATGCACTCATGGACACTAACACACATGCACACTTGGGCACAGGCACACTTGCACACATGCACACCCCACAGTAAACACACACATCAATACCGTGTTACACTACTCAATTTACTACCTGTCAATTACAGTTTTTGTGGACACAGTCACCAGCATGTCTACTACAGAGTTACACTACTCTTCCTAGTTTTATAAATTGTTTTACAGATACTGTTAAAAAGACTCACCAGCATGTATGGCCTGCCTCGGTGATACATGGAGGGACCTGGAAGTGTGAAGAGAGTAATGTCAGTGGGCACATGTGTGCCATTTGTTTTGCACATGATACAGTACAGTAGTACACTAGTTCCCTTATACACATCAGCTGCACATCATGTCTGTATATATATCATGATGACAGATACATACCACATGCACACCTTATGCGTGCATGAAGTAACAGCGCACAGAACAGTCATATGTACATACCAGGAGGTAACTCTAATCTCACCCCCACCTGTCTTCAAACGTCAACTCAAATTGTACTTCCAAAACCACTGGCTTTGTTCTTCTTGGAGTCCAGGCTAATGTCCCTCTCCCTATGCTCTATTCACCTTTAACCCCTCATTGTGCATAGAAACTAGCTTCTACCCTGTTTCTTTCACCTTGATGTCCTTCTATGCTCTGACCTACTTCTCCCATCCCTCCCACCTCCTCTTGACTGTCTTCCTTCTTTTCCTCACTTCCCTTCTTGACTCCTGCCTCTTCCATATCATTGTATCTGTCATACTCCTTCTACTTCTACCCTTCTGAGCCCTAACTATTTTGTATATGGCTTTTGCCTTATTGCATAACCATTATGCTTTAGGTAGGATTGCTTTGAAACCAACGGTACATTGTGTATGACTATAAACTGTTTGACTTCCTTACATGTATGTTTATTTAATTAACAGGCTGGTGTACAATTCTATTATGTTGGCTGTCTGTATTGACAACTTGTCTGTCTGCCTTTATTACGTTATGTGTGGAGCTTTTCTCCACATGCCTCTACTGAAAATGAACTCATATCCAGCTAGACTATATGGGTCAACAAATGTAAAAGTAATAACAATAAATGAATATGGCATCTTACCTGCACTCGCACTGTCTTGCTGATGTGTGGATCCAACCTCCATCATGATGCATGATGGCAGATGTTGTTCTGGGGCTGGATCCACAACACTTAGCAGTAGCCCCTCCTGTCTGGTGAGGGGGATGTGGCCACCCCCCCACCTGTGGCAGCCTGTTGCCTGCGGATATCTGCAGCACGCTGGCGGACATTTCTAATCAAATCACTGCAGTGATGTCTCACCTGCTCATATGTCCTATCATGCATGCCAACATCATTTATCCTGCTAACAAGGCTTTGCCACAGTGCAGACCTCTCCTGCTGGTTCTGGGTGGTGCGTGAAAACAGGATGGCATACTCACGCACCAGGCTCTGGTGGATCACGTCATCCTCTGCAGCAGAGTACGCCGGATTTCTCTTAGGTGCCATGTCTATCTGGAAAGGTACACAAACAGGTTATCAGCATAGTATCTCAACAATACATGGTACACATTCTATACAGGGAGTGTTAACTTCTACTTATTACTGATTGGTTAAAACCTGATTACAGTGTAGCTATCATTCTATGTCATTTGTACTAAGTACTTGGCCTTCAGACCAGTTGTTTTACATTAGGGAGGTTGGTGGCAAGCACTGTGGTGGCAGGACACATATCTTTCATCCATTGAAGTTGGGAACTGCTGATTGTGGGCCCAGTGTACAAGTGTATTACTTTTGGTATGGGCAGTTGTCCTTTAGGCCAGTTATTTAACATTAACGAGGTTTGTGGTCTGCAGTCATGTGTGACAATAGGCTGTACTCTGCCATTCATAGCTGGGGACATCTGGTATCAGGTTTATAGTGCATGCATATCTGAGCTGTATCTTACTGACATTGCTACACCTTGTTTGTTGTAGCAAACACTACATCCAGGCCTCCTGCATCTACCTTTGTTTATATGCTTGTTATCTGTTAGCTTGTTATTTCACTGGTATGCTACTTCCACATAGTACACATCTTTAAAACACATCTGTGACTCACTACTGTTATCTGCATTGCTTACTGTACGTTCTTCCATGTTACACATGACAGCAAGTGACTGCTTGTCATTGTTGCATTTACTTCATTGTGACACATTGCACTTAGGTTACCTGGCATTTGCTCACTGACGCTTTTATGTCAGTCAGCAGTTGTAGGTAATGTCAGTACACCCTCACTCCCCACTGGACCTTGTTTTCAATCATTAGTGATTACAGAGTTCACAATAGTATTCTAGCATGTCCAGAGGTCAGTTGTCAGTTCCCTCCTCAGTCCAGCTGGTGAGTGTGGTACTCCAGAGACAATGTTAGAACAGATGCATGTACACAGACAACCCTCCTCCTAACGACAAATTCAAACTCATGTGAGTGATGCAACCATATACCAGACTGGAGGCTAGGCTCTGTCTACTCAATACCGCCATAACCAGTCACGTGGCAAAGGGGATCACTCACTACACTTCCAGTCTCACGAAGACCTAACACAACAGTGGACCTAACACATGATCACACATGATCATACTTGTAGGCTCAGACCACAGCTCTGCCTATGCAGCAGAGACCTCCTATGCAGACATCCAGGCAACCACTACCACATGAACTAACATGTGCAACACATATCACACAAAGCCAATGTGCTGAACACTCACAGCCATTAACAGTTAACAACACACCTCATACACCTGTACTAGGTGCCTCTATGATCAGGCACACTCACATCACGCTCACCAGGCTTAACGAGGTGAGGGTCACGGTGTGCAGCCTGTCAGGCACTATGACCTGCCACATAACACAAACAGTCAGGTAACCCCAAGGCAGGTACAGGTATGACTCAGTCAATGTCCATGCTGCTGTGAATGGCCTGACACATTCCTCCCTGGACTACATGACATGAGACATTACAGAGCTCTCTGAGCACGTAGCCCAGGACAGTTTGACCCTGACCTTGAGTAGCATCCTACCCTCACCTAGAACAATGCCACAATATCAAGGCACAATTATCCCTTCCAACAATTGACTGACATACTGGTGTCATTCACAGGTGTGCCAATCCCTGCCATCTTGGGGTGGTATGTTTTGCTAGGGACAGCTTGCACCTCACACCATAGTCCTATTGACATTTGGCGGAGCCTCCTGTTACACCCATTGTGCCTGTATTAGGCAAGGCTCATAAGGCAAACCCACATCCATTTGTATCACAAAGGATGAGGAAGTAAGAGTGATGCTACTCAACACTGGACGCCTAGACCCAAGGATGCACGCACCCAAAACCCTACCTAGCATTATGGACATCGATATCTGTGCAGTAACATGAACCTGTTTCAGGTTTCACAGGAGCACACCAGTACTACCACGTTATAGCTGTTACCATTCTTGTCGGCCACAACACTTGAACAAGGGATGTGGAGTATCAGTATACAATGCAGATTCCCACGCCCACATTGGTGGCACAGTACAACATAGGTGTTAGGCCATTGAGTACAGTAGACGTAGTTGGGGACCTGGGGAAGAAACATGGTAGCAGTCTGTCATTTGTCTACCACATGGGCAACGTGGATTGACAGACATGTTATATAGCCCAGCTAATCATGACTGATTCACATGTATGGCAGGGGAGGTCATTGTGCCTCTGTACTCATCCATCATCAGGCCTATAATTGCATACAATGCACCTTTTGGGATGTACCTAACCAGACACCTACAGCAACTGGTACAGGACAACAGTACATCATCAAGGGGATGCAATGGCTCACACAGATGTCATATGCTGCCCAGGTAAAGTGAATCCAGCTGGACTCAGTGGCATACTGCCTGTTCAGGGCAATCTGTGCATGCCATATACAGCCATGTCCTACCTAGCAGTAATGAACGTGATGTACCTCAGGCAATCAGAGTCCCATACAGCCACATGCTCAGGAGAGCTGGACCTCAGCACTGACATACATGGACATGCTGGAGGGGCATATTCCTAACCGAGAGGCTCCCTTCACTCTGTAATGAGCTCACACTACTGGTTAGGCAGAGTCCTCATTGACTCTCTTCCATAGGAATCTGGATGAGTGGATGGAGATCATAGTTGTACCCCAGGTATCACTTCTATGTCACTGTTAGACAGAGGCGTAGTATACTAAAGTCGGACAAGGGCATAGCAGCATAACTTCTGATTGGGTGGCAAAGACAAACACATTCTACTAGGCTTACCAATGCCCTAGGGCAAATAGCCTAGTATGAACCTATGAACTGTTCATTCTCAACTGTTCGAGCTCATTACAGAGTAAAGGGAGCCTCTCAGTTAGGAATTTGCCCTCCAGCATGTCCATGTATGTTGTAGTCAGTCGCCACCGCTTGCTCAGAGGTGACCTTTGCCCAACATACAAGGCCATGTCAGACCCAGATTTGATGAATATGCTTCACCTAAAAAATCTAGATCCATCAGAGCCACAAGGCCAGGAGACTTAAACCTCCACACGGCTATTAATAGGACATGCTGGAGGGATAGATTCATCAACCAAAGACTCCCTATGCTGTGGAACAAAATCACGGTATATGTGAGGCAGAGCACCTCGATGGCCTTGTTCTAGAGAAATCTTGACCAATGGATGGGAGATCGCAGATATACCCCAGGGATTACCTCAGTGTCACTGCTCGACAGAGGCACAGCAAAATAATGGGTATGGTTCCCCATACTAAAGGGGTGGCGAAGCCACAAAACTATGGGCTAGTCTTGTAAATGCCCTCGGCAGATAGCCTAGTATGAACCTATGAACATGTGTGTACTGCTATAGTACTTCTGCCATATGTTGCATGTGTGTGTGTTGTGGGGATGCACAGGTAATGGCCAGATACGCCTGCACAGGTGACACGCAGACACATTCTGGGTGTTCATCCATACATACTGGATGTGTGCTGCCATCCAACCCTGTGATGTGGACACAAATTACTCAGCCTGGATATACATATCTGAACAACACCACAAGCACAATACACTACCTTGCTATGTATGCATGTGATTACACAGTTATTCAGTAGTTATGACAGTGATGTTATCCATGCAGCCCACTGGGCCAGTGGAAGCCACAACACACACCGCCAGCACATTTGCATATGCTTACCACAGACATCCCACATACTGCATGTACTGTGCACACAGTTATCTAACCCAGAACAACTGCACACCACTTATTAATCCTGTCCAGTGGACTACAGATACAGGCATATTGTATAACAATAGTAGGAGGCTACTGCAGCACAGGGCAGATTCACATGATCGGAAGGCATCTGTTGTCTGCAGTGTTAAGATGCTTCACATTCACCAAATGCACAGATATTGCCAACAATTTTGCAGACAGTTTAGGTGCAGGTACCCCCCCCCCCCATTGCCCCACACACCTGTTATTACTTATCCCAGATGACTGTAACCTCCCTATCCTCTCACATGTCCAGGTGAGAGCCAACCTCATCATTGCAGAACACATATCATCACTGTTACGGAATGGTATCCCTGGATGTGTGCTACATTCACCCCTGGAGGACATAGCACCACATGACAGACTGATATTAATCCATGGCCATACTACAGGATATGTACCTGAACAGTGCCATACATACACAGTGGTCCCACACCAATGAGGAGGAACCTCTACTGACCCTGGGAACTACTGCATCATATGCACAACTGGCCTTGTGTTCTAAGCTATGGAAGTGTTAGTTATGGCCCACATGTACAACAATTTTACATATGTTTATATTTCATGACTATCTACACACAACCTATCTCATGGACATACCTATTGATAGTGAACTATGATACATTTGGAGGTGTCACAGTATACACAGGATTAACCTGCTACTTTGCATTACCTGTGTTTGTGGCAGCTTTTGGTGAGTCAGTCGTGCTGCTTGTATTTTGCTGCTGTTGCTGCTGCTGCTGCTGCTGTTTTGCTGCTTGCTGTCAGTATATATTTTTTTCTCTCTCTGTCTGTCTCTCTCTCTTTCTCATTCGGTTAGTGCAATGACTGTATTGCATGAGTGGAGTGTGGGTACTGAATACTTTTGTAGGTATCTGCATGGATCCATGTGATGGCCTCTGCACCAATTGTAAGGCAGCATTTGCTAATTGCAAGCAGCTGGGTGCGTACTAATTGCATGTCTCACTGTGATTTCAGGACACTGCTATAAAAGGGTATGTGAGATAGGCGTTGCCCTTTCAGATTGTAGGGCGTGGACCATGCTGGTATGCTGTTGACAGTGTTCTGTGAGTGTGAAGGTTAGTACATCTCCCATGCTTCATGCTGTGTTGTAGATTCAGGTTGCTGCATTTATCTTGCCTGTTCCCTGTAGTGAGTGTGTATGCATACTGACACCTACAACTATATGTCATATGTATTGCTATATGAATATATATATATATATCTGTGTACATATACATACTTTCATATATGTACATTAGCTGACATTATTGGGTACAAGCTAACAATTAGCAGGGCTGTTTCCATTAACACTACTCTAGTATGGGAATCCAGTAATTGGGACTATAAAAGTCTGCCTGACATGCTTTGGGTAGTAGACATACTATATTGCCTTTATCTTCATTCCTACTATTACATGTTCCACTTATTTAGCACTATATTCCTGTATGAGAGTCATGGCTTAGTGGTAGGTCATACAGACTAGTGTTACAATGGTCTTGTGGTAGGGCCTACTAGTATGCTCATATTCTGCTTTTGGGTTGAGTATAGGGCCTATCAATCACAGTGCTAGAGGCACCTTTAAGCAGTTAAAGGGCTTAGTAGGTCTCACAGGAGCCAGGCTGTGTTGCAGATTCTGGTTGCTGCATATATCTTCACTGTTTCCTGTAGTGAGTGTGTATGGCTACTGAGACCTACGATTATATTTCATATGTATTAATATATATTTATATATATGTATGTGTTGATATACATACCTTCAAATATGTACATTACCTTACATTATTATGTACAAGCTAACAGGTAGCAGGGCTGTTTCTGCTCACACTGAACTAGTATGGGAATCCAGTAATTTGGCCATTAAAACTCTACCAAACATGCTTTGGATAGTACATCTCCTATATTGCCTTTATACTGATTCCTACTATTACATGTTATATTTATTTTAGCAGTGTGCTCTTCCACAGCAGGCATGGCTTAGTGGTAGGTCAAACAGACTAATGTTACCTAGGTCCTGGTTTCAAGACTGACAGTGGGAATTTTTACTTTGCAAACTTTCAAACTGAGTACAGGACCTGTCAATCGAAGTGTTGAGGCAGTTAGAAGGGTGAGTAGGTCACACAGGGGTCAGGCTGTGTTGCAGATTCAGGTTGCAGCAATTATGTTAACTTTTTCCTGTAGTGAGTGTGTATGGCTACTGAGACCTACGATTATATTTCATATGTATTAATATATATTTATATATATGTATGTGTAGATATACATACCTTCACATATGTACATTACCTTACATTATTATGTACAAGCTAACAGGTAGCAGTGCTGTTTCTGCTCACACTGAACTAGTATGGGAATCCAGTAATTTGGCCATTAAAACTCTACCAAACATGCTTTGGATAGTACATCTCCTATATTACCTTTATACTGATTCCTACTATTACATGTTATATTTATTTTAGCAGTTTGTTCTTGTAAAGCAGGCATGGCTTAGTGGTAGGTCATACGGACTAATGTTACCAAGGTCCTGGGTTCGAGACTGACAGTGGGAATTTATTTTTCTTAGCAAACTTTGGAACTGAGTACAGGACCTGTCAATCAAAGTGCCATAAAGGCACTTTTAAGCACTTTAAACCAGGTCTGCGCTGCTTATGCTGAGCTCACGACAAGACTGGCGGTGAGCTCCGCTAACACAAGACACCCGCTTATTTTCTTTGAAAGAAAAGAAAAAGGGGTGACAGGAAAGTGGTGAAAAGGGGTCACAAAGAGGGTAAGACAGTAGGGAAAGAAGCGTGGGATTTGCAGGAAGGGTGTAGGTAAGGCCCATAGATGCCCATGTCTTTGCAGCAACAGCTGTATATTTCTATGTATTTTGGTGAGACATTTGAAACCTTCCACCTCTGAGAGAGGTGTCAGGACAACATTAATATTTGTTGTACAGCCAATTGTAATTAACAGTTTAGATGTCCAGCGGACATGTCTGCGACATGGACAGCTATGTATGGGGCGAATTTTTGTGGGACAGAGTGCCCTTTTTTTTTTTTTTTTTACAGGTGAGAGTGGTATGACAGGTGAAGGAAGTCGGTAAAGCTGGGGAGGTAGGTTGGGTAGGTTAACAGACAAGACAGACAAGACGATACAGGGACGGTGTATGACACACGTGGGGGGGTTACACAATTGACGGGACGGAGGTTGGGATATCTGAGATGCACGAGCCCACAGATGGCAACAGTGGAACTGATATCCCCACCCATAGGCAGTTGCCACTGTTCCTTCACAGCCCAGGACGGGCTGTGCTGGGGCTGTGTAGGCGGGCAACGGCCGGGCCGTTAGCTGTGCCACACGAGCCTCGAGCTGGCGAGGGGTCCAAGAACAGTGTCTTGGATCTCCCTACGCACCACAGACCGGACACCGCTGGAGGGTGAGTGGACGAACCCTCCGCCACACTTGCAGAGGGGACGGGCCCCATCCCCTGCAGCGCTTCCACCAAGGTGGCACAGGGCCACCGGAGGGGGTCCGCCTGGGCACTAGTGCCAGGTGCAGTCACCAGCTGAGGTGGGAGAGGTGGGTCCGCTGGGACCTGCCTTCCCAAGCGGTCTAGGTTCGTGAGTAGTTATGTTAGTTTGGGTTAGTGGCATTTTATTCCATTCAGATTAGTTGTAACAGCATGCATTGGTATTCCCATCAAACAAACACCCAGATATGGACACCATTGAACAAGGGCATATCAATATCACATGCATTATTTGAACAGCAAAACACAGTCAAACGACATGCAGGGTTGATTAATGGCAACAGGCCATCGATTTGCAGGTATAAACAGGGCACATGCACGAACAGACATGCATATATGTTTGGAACGGACAAATGTCCATGATTAATGAAATGTTCACATACCATTATTTAGTGGATGTTGTTATATGGAATTACAGGGTTGGGTGGGGATAGAAAGTGATGACACATTCATATGTTAAACATTAATTCACATTTATCATAGATACACAATTAAGTTGAGGCTGATGTTTCAAAATAATCTTTATTTGACTGTCATGCTACACCTGTTACACATACATCACTATCCTACTTATTTTGAATTTGATCAGATACATCATCCTGCTACACTTTGATGACAGGACAGGGGACAACTATGGCTGTTTAGTCTGTCAGATAATCATTCATTCTATCTGCAAATTGTTTACTGTTATCACCATATACAGATTTTGAGCTAGACATTCAGATTCAGACACACTGAAATCAGTTTGGGATGTTAATTTGTACTTCCCACATGCATTTAGTTCTGTAAAACACACTGAGGCTTATATATTCAGGGGTTATTACTACTTTCTTTATTCATACATGAGCCTTTCTGTCACTCTCACACATTCTGCAACTTCACAGTTCAGGTTGGTACTTCTAGGCTTTGTTCACATATTAGACCTGTGGTGATTCAAACACTTTCCAACAGCCTCACTTCTGTCATGATTCAGCATTTCAACAGTGGATATATCTGACATGTGACTACCTCAGATTCTGAAGCTGTACTCTTGAGACTATACTGCAGGTTACAGTATATTTAATTAATGATGGGACATCTGTATTACAGCACTGTTTAATCCTATCAATTATATTTCCAGTTACACTTGCATACTGATGAACTTGTTGCAGCCATACCTGCAGACGTTCAATTCCTGATTGCACATTATATTACTTTTAATCAATACACTGCACTGTTCTGATACATGGTACATAATAATATTTATTTACAAGTACTGGGTGGGGTTACTAACCTGCATGGTGGCGCCGCACCAGCCTTCTGGCGTGCATCTCGACATTCGCAGAGCGGACACCTGCAGCTGTAATACAAAGGGAATAATATTGACCACACATCTCCATGGTATCAGCTGGTTGAAATCCTTACATACATGTGTAAAATGTGACTTACTCAGTAGTGGGCGCTGGGCATTTGCCGGGCCTCCTGGATCCAACGGTTCAATTGGTCCTGCTTATGCCTCTTCATGTCCGCATGGTGGTGACGGACCTGCTCACCAGTGCGTGGAATGCCAGTAGCACTGGTCAGCTCACGAGCCAACTGGTCCCACGCCTCAGCCCTATATACTCCCCATGAGACCTGGCCCTGCATGAGTTGGGCCTCGTGATTATGGACAAGGAGCCAGACCATGTATCTGGACCTCAACGCCCCAACGCTGTGCTCGAAAGCAACGCCCTCACCTACTCCACTCATGCTGACTGCAAGTCTGTTCTACAATCAGTTATGCTGTGTATTCCCGCCTATGGGGCTTATATATGCCGCTTTTCCCGCATTTCTCTGATTGGCCGCTTTGGAATTGTATCTACTTCACTGAAAATGCTTTCTCATGCTCCATTCTGGGTTTTATCCCATATATATGCTATTTCTGCTTTTCTAGGTATTGCTGTCATGGCTTGGTGGTTTAGTTCCTTGACTCTAGTGCATGGTATCCTGTGTTCGAATCTGGCAACTGCTTTTTGCTTTTCCTGACAGAAATGAGTTGAAGACCTGTCAATCAAACATGCCAAAAGCACTTTTAAGCACTTTAAACCTGGTCTGCGCCGCTTGCCGGAGGTAACGATGCGCACTGGCAGTTAGCTTGTGGGAGCGGCGCAAACGGTGTGCGCTGGGATAAATCTTAATTGGCTAGTGACACACATGTTCAGCTAATTGCACACAGTTTCAGCCTGTTTATCCGCTGCTTGGCAACGGGCACGCAGTTTGCAGCTTTTAAACACTACTGCCACGGGCACTCTGTCTCACGGCAGCTTAGCTATCAGTACATTTCTGACTATTTTTATTCTTATGTTACTTCAAAATATATGCTCTGTTTCATTCCATTTTACAAAAGGGAATACATTTACATTTGTACAATACTGTCTGGGGGCTTTTAGTGCTTATTTACAAAAATAACTAAAAGGTTGTTGTAGGGGCTCGAACCCTGCCTGCCTACCATAGGGCGGTACTCTACCACTAAGCTATTATTTCTTGGCTTACTTTGCATATTTAGTTCTTATATCCTTTTCCCTGACTGCTAAATGTGATTGCGCTTAGTAGCACACCACAAGCACACAGTAGCAAACATTTACGGGTTTAACAAAAAAAAAAAGGTTTTCATTTACTTTTATGACATCTCTTCACTTTATACACTGATGGCCAGTCGGGGCATGTGTTGTATAGTGTGTTTATTCACATTTTCATGGCCTTTCTCGTGGCTGTTTACTTTCAGCCATTCTAGTTTTCCGGGCGTGTCCACTTGCAGAGCTTAGCCTACAGACACGCTTCTACTCTCTTACACGGACCGTGTAAGAGTTACTGGTGTGATTCAGCATGCCTCATGCACCTCATGCATATGCATGACATGCTGACATCACACAGTTTAACTGCAGCCTCCGTGTAAGAGTTATAACTCTTACACGGAGGCTTCCTGAATCTGGCCCATGGTTTCAGGAGGTGAATATTTCCTTATACACAGAAATGTCTAGTGTTACATATTTCATTAGGTTTGTAGAATGTATAACTTCTTTCAGCACAATAGAATAGTCTGTTGCTTTTATATTCATTGCTTCTTATCAACATCTGTATTAATGTTGTCCTGGACTGACACATATTCTATTAACTTAGTTTAAAAGACAGTAAAACTCTGTTTGGATGTGAAACCATTTTAAACACTGAGGAAAACTAAACTAGGATTGGTGTAGCTGCTCTTTCATTTCTGTTCAATTCTGTTTGGGCAGTGGAACCTATAATTTGCAGAGAAAGCTGAATTAAGATTGCTATGTTTTATTTTTCACTTTGGATTATGGACTCAATAAATTCTATTACAACATGAATCAATAAAACATTTTCTAAAGGGACTGTAGTTGGGGAAATATTCTAATTTTCTACAGTTTGTAGCTAAACCCCCTTATAATCTGCCTGTGTGCCATCTGCACCCTTTTTACATGTTAGTAATTTTGTGGTAGTCACTCAGGAGTCTTCTGTAGAAAGTATTAGGTATAATCTGTGTAGTTGCAGCTAAAATTATTCTGCCATCGTATCTATTGAAAACATTTTTTTTATTTCTTCTTGTTGAATTGATTTATGGGATAGCATATTTTGATTGATATTTATATGTTTTACCTGACTCTCTATTCAAATACTGTGTTTTCCTTTATTGGTTCATAAAAGCTTGTGGTTGGTGTCTAATTGTTTATATTAAAAGAGTAACCTTACAGCACTGTTGTGACTTTTGCCATCTGCCCTTTTAGAACACGGAACGTATCTCTTTTGCTATATGGTGCTATAATTAAGTATTTTGGTTGAAGCACTGAAAGAGTGTTTAGTAACTGAAACCTTAATACTAAACTGCAGCATGCGCCATGGACAACAGCAGATTATAATATGGGGATTCAATTAAATAATTGTATTTTTAAAAGTTTTATGTTCAGCACTCCTAACTCTTTTTAATTGGTTTATGTGCTGAACACAGCAATCACTAGTAAAGTAAACATTAAAAAATGTAATGATCAACACTGCTGACTCTTTTGAGTTGGCTTATGTGCTGAAAATAGCAATTACTAGCAAAATAAATATGTATTTTAAGTTCTACCAAAAAGTGTTAAATGGAATCATAAGTACTTATCTTTGAATACTTCTGGTGTTTATCATTACACAATTTGTACATGCCTATTCTGGCCCAGTGATGGCCCACATATACTATATTTATTTTTCAAATAGAAACATGACCTGCAGTTGTACTTAATTGCACCAGAAACAATGGGTAACAGCTTTGTCATCTTCAATTCCGATAATTTATTATATATGCATGTATGTATTTTTTTTTTTATTTAAAAATTTGTTCTGCACTACTGTGAGGTATGTCTTTATTTTTATCTGTCAGGACACCCTGGGGCCATAACACAATGCTGCCTGTAGGTATATTCTGCAAATGCATACATGTTTGCAGTGTAGAAGTTGCAAATAGCGGCCATCTGAAAACATTCACTATACTGGGTTCCTGTTTACATACTGAAAGAATTTCTTTGTGTTTTGTTTTGTGTTTGCAGTCTGAGTGAGTGGTACAGAAATAGTAAACTATTAAAGGTAAGAATCCATCAAACCAGTAAACAACAAGACACTAGATTCATTAAAATGTGAGAAAGCATCTTTCTTCTATTATAATTGATGAAAGTGCTTACTCGTTGTTTTAATAAATCCTTTGTTTTCTTGCTTTCCAGCATGACAGATTCTTATTATTTAATATATTTTTCCTATTGGTGTTGACTTGCATTATTTTTATATTTGATTTTTTATTTAAACCTTTCAAGGACTATTAGGAGTATAGCCTTGTCCATAACAAGCTAACTCTGCTGTTCTCAGAAAGAAAAAGGAAAATGTCAAACTTTATTGCCTCAAAAAAAGCACTATTCCTGCAAAGAAAAAATAAATGTTAAACATTTATTCTAATATTTTAAAGTGTTTGGCAAGGAGTGGGAGGGTGCTGCATCTTTGACAGTTGACAGAATGTGTGTATTTCCATTGTGTAGTGCCCAACTTTTTAACATTCACTGCAAATGTATTTATTTTTAACAATATTTTTTTTTAGATGAGTGGAGTGCTCCAAAATAACCTTGCTTCCAGCCAGGACACTGAGCAGAGCACATACATAGTATAAAGATGAAAGCATATAATATATTATTTTATAGTATATTATGGATGGTGCAGTGGTGTAGTGGTTAGCACTATCACCTCACAGCAAGAGGTTCTCCAGTTTGATGCTAGGGTGCCTTCTGTGTGGAGTCTGCATGTCCTCTCTGCATTTGTGTGGGTTTCCTCTGGGTGCTCCATTTTCCTCCCACATTCCAAAGACATTCAGTAGGTGGATTGGATACTCTAAATTGCCCCTAGGAGTGAATGTGTGGTGCACCCTCTGAGGAGGGTTGTGCATTGGGCTAGCAACCCAATCATGTAAAACCTGTACCTGCTATCGAAACAAAGAGTTTTGAAGGGCGGTCATTGCATAATCTGCTGAATGCATGGGAGTAAATATTAAGTTAAGCAGAATGTTATACTAATACTGTTGTAAACCATCCTTCAGTAACAGTTTTAGGGAGGATTATCAGAATACTCCTTAATTCCACCCCAGTCATGACCAACAGGTAAACTAGGCATCCACCTAGAGTACCACTTGACTGGTAGGGGGCACTTTCCATCACTTATTTATTTAAAGCAGAGAACCATGGCAACAGTATTTCTTTACTTTAAATAGATAAATGACCCACAGCACCCCTATATTTTATCTGCTTTTCACTTTCAATTGATCAGCACATTTAATCATTTGTATCCCATTTCCTACTTTTCTATCTGAGAAGACCAGTCTGAAAAGAAGCATCCCAGCACAAAATCCTGTGGGATACCACTGGCAATCTCCACTGGGACAGATAGGTAACGCCACTACTCAGACTTGCTTCTTGTTGTTTAAGCCACATTTTACCAATTGAACTACAGTGAAATGAGATTAGAAGCTTGTAACTTGTCAGTTACTCCATTATGTGGAACACTATTTTATACTTTTGCAAGATCAAGATATGCAGCAGGCACTGCCAGTCCTTCATCTAGAGTCACTATCCCATGGTTAAAGAATGTTTTCTTTCTAGAACTTATTAACCTAATGAAATATTAAGCGAACACTTTTTAGTGTATGTAACATAACAGTATTAGAACAGTTACTCTGTCTGTGTAGAGAATTTTGTATTTGAGTTAATGTTACTTTGACATTTCAGTTTTTGATTTTAGATTCAAGGTTTTCCAGACATTTCATTGATAGTTGATTTAATGTTTCTGTCGTACATGTTTTTTCTATTAATTCTTATCCTCAATAATAAAGCCGTAGTATCCTCCGGCCATACCAAACGATCCTGCAGACAGTAAGAGCAGAGTGATGTCTGTGTTGGCACTGCTTGTTAACAGTACTGCAAGGATCTGTGACATGCAAATACCTTGTTAGGGGGAGGGGTACATTATTGCTCCTTAAATGTACAAAATGCAAATTCCAGTGCACACCCATCTCATAATTTGCAGCAGTATTGTACAATATTAAATGTTGTACTACTGTAGGTAGTTTAAGAGAAGCAAACAAAAAAAGGAATAGTCCACAAAACGTACTTGACAGAATTTAATGATTAAGTGCTTTCATTCCTATTGCAAGAACTTCAACAGAAAAAAAAAGTCATCCATATAAAACAACCTTAAATATGCTTACAAGGTAGGTGTGACAGGAAGTGTTAATACTTCAACTTATCAGACCTTCTCTTTAAAACTGGAGTAAGAGAAAGAAGTTAATTCAAGCCAGGTAAAACATCAGAATTTGAAAGGGTTTGCCATGATTTGAAAGGATTTGCCATGACAATTCCCTGCAGATTAAGGTAGTTTGCCAATCACCCCCTCACCTCTGCTGTCCCAGAACACATTTTCCAATACAAAAAAAGTAAACTTTTTAAAATCATTACAAGAACAAGACTGTTTAAATAAAGCATTAATTTCATCAGCATTTTGATGAAATGTAAATGTTCATAGATTCTTTCATTTAATCTTAATTCCTTAATACATCAAGGCAAAGGACAAAGCAGGACAAGGTTCCAATAATCAACAACCAGTTAACTGAATGTACTATTTCTGTTGCTTCTACTATTATTAATTAGACTCATGTTACAGTCACTGTGTTGCAAACCAAGGTTTTAAATTATGGCTGTCAAAACAAGCCAACTTGATAGATGCATTAACTTAATTTAAACTGTTCATTAGGTAAATTAATTTGAATTTTGTTTTACACAAGTTTAATTTAACTGCAAAAAATATTAGCTAAACCTTCAGTATATAGTCCACCTCTAACATCTACTGTACGTTTTCTAATGTCTGTGTAAAGGAAATAAATGGATAATATAGATATTCTTATTGCAATCCCAATGTCAATGAAATTAAGGCAATTGATGAGCTTAGGAATATGGCAAGTATTAGGTTCATGATGTAATGACCCACCACTGCTAACTAGTAATCAAGGACCCTCAATCCTCACCACTGGCACCAGCAGGGGATGTTCATTGAGAGGTTAAACAGGTACACGCAACCTTTCCAGATGCAGCTCTCTGCATTAAGCGCAGTTTCCTTTAAGAGCACACAGAGATCACAGTCACTCTGGGGATGGATTCTCTCTCTTGATCCAGATACTGTGTAAGACTCCCCACTGGCACAGCTATAGAGTTGAGATCTCAGCTAAGTGACCAAGTCAAGACCTCCAGGACTCTCTCTGTCCAACCAGTGGTTTATGTCCCTGTCCAAGTAGCTGACACATGCACTCTTTGAGGTTTGATTTGCACACACACACACACACACACACACACACACACACACACACACACACACACACACACACACACACACACACACACCTAGGAAAGGCTGGCACATATTTACTAGCTATGCCCCTTTCTGCCCAGACTATAAGGTAGTTACCATTGCCACCAGTCACTCCTTATCAGCTACTTTAGGGGCCTTAACAAAGGGTGTCCAGTTT
Organism: Protopterus annectens; assembly: GCF_019279795.1. Taxonomy (NCBI): domain Eukaryota; kingdom Metazoa; phylum Chordata; order Ceratodontiformes; family Protopteridae; genus Protopterus; species Protopterus annectens. The sequence continues at coordinate 264,864,192 of NC_056740.1, forward strand.
TGCTGTATAATATTAATATCAATACAAATGGTAGTTTGACAAAGAATGAGGCATTCTCAAAACTTAAATATCTCTACATAGATCAGCCACAATGAGAGGTTTAAATCTATTTAATGATGAATAATAAAAGAACAAGAAAACACTAAATATATATTCACAGTGACATCAGAGTTCAAAACCACAGGAAATATTTAAAATAACATTGCAGTACTGGCTAACGCAAATAAAGAAAAACAAAATCTAAACTAAGCTTTGCTATATTCTTGACTGTATCTAAGACAGTTACTATACCCAAACAAATTAC